>NC_053024.1:310305399-310486940 GCF_003073215.2 Triticum urartu
TGATGGAATCAAGGGGTTTATGGATTTGCAAGAAGTGTACAGAAATATTATTTTGAAAAATGAGCAAAGATACCCATTTAACAAGGCATGATTTTAGAAGCATCTAGGAGTTGGTTTCACTGGATTTGGAGTTCAAATGATTTTCCTATGAATTTACAAAGTTGACAAATATGAAGAAATGGCTCATTTTTTTGAGGTGATACAGAAAGTATTAGTAAAAATGTTCAAAAACTAAGTCTTGAACTTAGAAACATCTAGGAATTTGAATCATGGCATGTGGATCAAAAATGGGCTCTCTGTGATTTTCTAAAGTTTATCACAGAAATAGAAAATGGGGTTTTAGTAAATATTCCTGAAGAGAAAGTTTTTGGAAAAATGTGCAGATAGCACCATGTGATAGATCATGATTTATGGAGTCACTAGAAGTTTGAATCATCAAATTTGGAGCTCTATTGAATTATTTATGGATTTTTGAAGTTGACTAAAAAAGAAAAAGGAAATAAGGATTTAACCTTATCATGCGCGCTGGGCGACAGATAGACCATGGGCCGGCCCAATGGCTCGGCTGCACGCGCACAGGGGCCAAGTCGGAGGCGGCTTCCTGGAAATACGCCTTCGCGTGAGGGAGACGGCAACGCCGGAAGCCGTCTCCACTTAAACGGGTGGGGTTCGCCCGCCGGGTCACTGACGAGCGGGGCCCGGGGCTCAGGCCGTCTCCTACCTCCCGCTCGAACAGAGCAGAGGCAGGGGAGGCGAGGCCGAGCGGCACCGGCGCTCTCCCGGGCGGCACGGGCCACCTCCGGCGACGCCCCGCACACTGTAGGGCTCAGGAGGTCATTCCGCACCCGCCGAGCTACGCCATGATCGCAGGGGAGGCCGGTTGCGAACGCACCATCGGCCGCGGCGGGCGAGGTTGACGGCAATGGTGGTCACGGCGCTATGGTCACCAGGAGAAGGTCAAGGAGCGCGGGGGAGGACCGCGGTGATGCTGGAGGTGCTCTAGTGGAGTCTAAAGGGGAGGGGAGAGGCCACGGAGCGCGAATTTAGGAGGAGGCCGACGACGGCACTCCGGCCATGGAGGGAGCAGGAGGGCACGAGAGGAGGTGCAGGTTGGTCCAGGGGGTGTTCGGGAGAGAGAGAGAGCGAATGGGATCCAGAGGGAGGCCTCGGGAGCCCTTAAATGGCGAGGCCATGGCTCACCGTGGATGTGGCCTACGGGCACCCGCGGAAATGGCCACGGTGGCCACGGAAGGAGGCTTGGGGTCGTCTGCGGCGCTCGTGGGCGTGGTCCACGTCGGGGGAGGAGGAAAGGGGGAGCGTGGCCAGGGACGGGTCAGAGGCGGGCGGTGCTCGGGCACGCGACGGCGGGCTCAAAGAAGAGAGAAGGAGGAGGGGGCCGACCGCGTAGCGTGTCACGCACGCCGAGGCGACATCGGGGGACACGTTCCTGGCGCCCAAGGTCGACGGGAGCATCAGGCAGAGGGCGGCTACAGTGCCCTGGTGCACTGTAGCGCGCTCCAGAGCGCGGCCATTGCATGCCATGGCATGCAAATGGCTTCCTGCGCGTGGCCAAGCCTGTCCACTAGCTCCTGGGAGTTTCTGATATGCTCCATAAAGCTTAATAGTTAAGGCAAGTCCATAAGAAAGAAGGGGGAGGGAAAAGAGGTGCTGCCATGGTGAAAAGGGAGGGGTAAACCAGGGTTTTTCCCTCCTCAATTATTGAACCAGGGTTGGAGCTTTTTACTGGAGGTAGAAGGGAACTAGGAGGGGCTGTGGTAAAAAGATAGGGTCATGGAGATTAGTGGAAGGGGTCAAAATGGTGTTTTTGGAAAAAGGGTAGAAGGTGTTTGATGATGGTTTGGGCAAGAAAATTAATTCCACTTGCCATGAGAATTAACAGGATGGAATGGCACATAGAAGTAGGATGTTCCACCAAGTTTGAGCTCATTTGGGCAAAGTAGCCAATGTAACTTTGGTAAACCCTAGGAATCAACAGAAATGGCTTTACCAAGATTTAGTCATGCAAATCTATTCTCCTTGATGCACCACTTGGTGTAGTGTGATCAGTTGAGGTTATGAACATGTCCACAAAAGTTGAGATCAAAAGGAGAAAGTTGCCAATGTAGAGTTGTTCAAATTTGGTTCTGGACAGAAAGGGTTTTGGGCTACTTTGATCAAGATAAAATTCTCTCCAACTTGTGCCATTTGGTCTAGATGCATTATTACACCAGCCGCAAACATTGAGATACATGGTTTTTAAATTCTAGTAAATCCAAAGCTTGTCTGAAATTCATGAAACTTGGCATGCTATCATCGAGCGACATCAACATGCCGTGGTAAATTTTTTGTCCCATTTGGGGCAGGTTTAGGGATATGCTTCTCACAAACCAGAGCTTCTCACAACAAGCCTAATGGTTTCGGTAGGGAACGTACCACCTTTGGGGATGAAACAATATCAATTGCCTGTTATTGCTTTCAAACATTTTCTCGTGTCAACATAGAACAACAGGAGTGTTGTGTCAATTTTTGGGATTTTTCTGGGTTCATTTGGACATTTTTATGCATTAATTGAGTTTTCAATGCATTTATGTGCATAATTCAAATTTGAGCTACATGCACATGCTCTAATGCATATA
Source organism: Triticum urartu (assembly GCF_003073215.2). Taxonomy (NCBI): domain Eukaryota; kingdom Viridiplantae; phylum Streptophyta; class Magnoliopsida; order Poales; family Poaceae; genus Triticum; species Triticum urartu. The sequence continues at coordinate 310,308,036 of NC_053024.1, forward strand.
AATTGGTTGAAAATTAAAATTTGTGTACTTGGTTGCATGCTTAGGTCCCATGCAAGAAATGGGAATGAATGTCAAACACCCTGCCATCGTCACTCGGCCGCAAACATTGAGATACATGCTTTTTAAATTCTAGTAAATTCAAAGCTCATCGGAAATTCATGAAACTTGGCATGCTATCATGGAGCGGCATCAACATGTCGTGGTAAATTTTTTGTCCCCTTTGGGACAGGCTTGGGGATATGCTTCTCACAAACCAGAGCTTCTCACAACAAGTCTGATGGTTTCGGTAGGGAACGGTCCACCTTTGGGGACGAAACGATATCCATTACCTCTTATTGCTTTCAAAATTTTTCTCATGTCAACATAGAACAATAGGAGTGTTGTGTCAATTTTTTGGAATTTTCGAGGTTCGTTCGGACATTTTTTTGCATTAACTGAGTTTTCAAACCATTTATGTGCATAATTCAAATTTGAACTACATGCACATGCTCTAATGCATATAAATTGGTTAAAAAAAATCAAATATGTGACCTTGGTTGCATGCTTACGTCCCATGCAAGAAATGGGAATGAATGTCAAACGCTCTGCCACAGTCACTCGGCTACAAACATGGAGATAAATGGTTTTTAAATTCTAGTAAATCCAAAGCTCGTCTGAAATTCATGAACTTGGCATGATATCATGGAGCGGCATCAACATGCCGTGGTAAATTTTTTGTCCCGTTTGGGGCAGGTTTGGGGACATACTTCTCACAAACCAGAGCTTCTCACAACAAGCCTGATGGTTTCGATAGGGAATGTCCCACCTTTGGGGACAAAACGATATCCATTGCCTCTTATTGCTTTCAAATTTTTTCTCGTGTCAACATAGAACAACATGAGTGTTGTGTCAATTTTTGGGAATTTTTGGGCTTCATTTTGACATTTTTTATGCATTAATTGAGTTTTGAATGCATTTATGTGCATAATTCAAATATGAACTACATGCACATTCTCTAATGCATATAAATAGGTTGAAAAATCAAATCTGTGTCCTTGGGTGCATGGTTAGGTCCCATGCAAGAAATGGGAATGAATGTCAAACACCCTACCATGGTCACTCGACTGCAAACATTGAGATACCTGTTTTTAAATTCTAGTAAATCCAAAGCTCGTCCGAAATTCATGAAACTTGGCTTGCTATCGTCGAGCGGCATCAACATGCCGTGGTAAAAAATTTGTCCGATTTGGGGCAGGTTTGGGGATATGCTTCTCACAAACCAGAGCTTCGCACAACAAGCGTGATGATTTCGATAGGGAACGTTCCACCTTTGGGGATGAAACGATATCCATTGCCTCTTATTGCTTTCAAAAATTTTCTCATGTCAACATAGAACAACATGAGTGTTGTGTCAATATTTGGGATTTTTCTGGGTTCGTTTGGACATTTTTATGCATTAATTGAGTTTTCAAGGCATTTATGTGCACAATTCAAATTTGTACTACATGCACATGCTGTATTGCATATAAATTGGTTGAAAAATCAAATATGTGTCCTTGGGTGCATGCTTAGGTCCCATGCAAGAAATAGCAATGAATGTCAAACACCCTGTCACGGTCACTCGGCCACAAACATTGAGATACCTGGTTTTTAAATTTTAGTAAATCCAAAGCTCGTCCGAAATTCATGAAACCTGGCATGCTATCATGGAGCGGCATAAACATGTCATGGTAAATTTTTTGTCCCATTTGGGGCAGTTTTGGGGATATGCTTCTCACAAACCAGAGCTTCTCACAACAAGCGTGATGGTTTTGGTAGGGGATGTCCCACCTTTGGGGACGAAATGATATCCATTGCCTCTTATTGTTTTCAAAAAAAATTCTGCCATCAACATAAAACAACATGAGTGTTGTGTCAATTTTTGGAATTTTTCGGGGTTCGTTTGGACACTTTTATGCATTAATTGAGTTTTTAATGCATTTATGTGCATAATTTAAATTTGAACTACATGCACATGCTCTAATGCATATAAAGTGGTTGAAAAAAAATCAAATTCGTGTCCTTGGGTGCATGCTTAGGTCCCATGCAAGAAATGGGAATGAATTTCAAACACCAGGGCACTGTTGATTACCGGCAAAACGTTGAGATACTTTGTTTTTAAATTCTAGTAAATCCAAAACTCGTGTGTAATTCATGAAACTTGGCATGCTTTCATGGAATGGCACCCGACATGTTGTGGTATTTTTCGTGTCCATTTTGAGAGAAGGCGCACTCGAATAAAAGCCAACAAAGGCATTTTGAAGAAATAGCTGCCACTTTAATATCTCAAACGGTTGTATAATTCAAATCATGTGCATTCTGTTAACCATTCACATGACGCCACGTGTCTTCGTTTTAATGGCTATAGGAGGTGCCGTGCGGACAGCTTCTTGACCTTGACTGAACAGGAGGTGTAACAGTGTAACATCCCAAATTTTCAATTTGGAATGTTATACAGTAGATCATCATGCATATCATATTTTTCTTGCATTTTGGTCGATCCTAGAAATTTCACGCAACTCAAGGACCCTCGAAGAGAGTTGGAGATTTTGTCATTTTCATATTTGAGTTTACTCAAATTTTGAAAAGAGGATCATTTGATTTATTTATTTCATCTTCAATTATTTTTCCAATATAAAAATATGAGAGAGGGAAATAATATGACTTTGCCCAAATTTAGGAAAAATGAAGATTTAATAAATAAATCAAATTTTGGATTTTTCCGGTGTTTATTTGCATTCTATTTGGATTAGGGAAAAATGCGTGTTTTCAAAAATTGCATCTAGGCCCCGAGTAAAGTTCTTTTTGTTCGACTCATTTTTAGGAGTCGGGGAAAATTTACTTTGGGATTTTTGGAGTTCGTTTAGATTTTCTTTTCTTTGTTTTTCTGCGCGCGTAACTATTTAAAAAATCGCACGCCCCGCCTGGGCCAAGGCCCAGCCGGCCCAGCCGCCCCTCCTCCCCGCGCGCAGCCCCGCCCGCCGCCGAGTCCTAGTCGGACTCAGCCACGCCGCCGCCCTTGCTGCCCCCTCCCCCAAGCACCCTCCCCCCTTTAAATACCAAATACCTAGCCAACCCCCCTCTCCTCCCCACACCAGCCCCGCCGCCCCAAGCAGCAGCAGCAGCAGCCGCCGCCGCGCCGCCTGCCTGCCGCCGCCGCCCCGCGCCAGCGCCGCTGCCCGCCGCCTAGTCCCACCGCCGGAGCCCCTCGCCGAGGTAGCCGCCGCGCCGCGCCACCCCTCCCCTCGGTTCGGTTTTTTTTAAATAACCGTTCCGGTTTTCTTTCGTTTGTTTCGGTTTTTTCCGTAACCCTAGATCGATTTTCGTTTTTTTTTCGGTTTAGTTGTTTAGTGAGAGTTCGCCGGACCGTTCGTCTTAACGAACGTGATCACCGGTTATTCTCGGTTAACGAACGTCCGTTCGTTTAACCGTTCGTCGTTTTCTTTTTCGTCGGATTTATTCCGCGGTTTTCCGATCGCGATTTCAGATCCAATCTTCGTTCTAGTTTATCTTCTCGCTCGTTTATCGAAATCAGGTGATTCAAGCGCCTGGAGTTTCGTTTCGAAACCGCCGTTCCGACTAATCAACTTAAACAAGTTTTTGTTACGGTAAAATTTGACCTAGTTTCAACTTGCTAGAACCGAGTTGTTTTCTTCCGCCGTTTGTTTTCCGTTGCTTTGTTCGGTTCGTTCTTTCTTTGCAACCGGAGTTCTTAAGTTGAACTTTCTGGTTCGATCTCTTGTTCGAGTTTTACCTGTGCATTAGATGAGTATTTATTGTATGCTTGTTGTTTGTCTGCGATAGATTACCCGGAGTGCGCCGCCTGTTACTTCGAATCTCTAGGTCTCGCGGATCATCAACAAGGCAAGTAACACTTTGATCATACCTTTTCTTCAACCCAGTTTTATTGCATTAGATCAATCCTCACACATTGCATGATTAGGATCTAATTAAACTAAGGGATGGGAAGTATATGAGGTAGTACCTATTACCTGTATTATTATGAAACCTTTGGGAGTTACTTCTACGTTTGCTTATTATGCCATGCTATGCTAGTAGACGTGGATTGGGTGAGTGATATCCATGATAGATGTGAGTATTGTTAATTAATGGTTTATCTAAGGTGGCTACTTAAACACACATCTGGGTGGATTGAGGCACCTGGTTTCTATCAGGACTTGCCTGTTTTTCTTCGGACCGCCACCCAGGCTCAATGGGATCATAAGATTATTCATGCTAGTAACTTCCGTGTGCAGCCACAAGCCATTATGGGCTCTGGCATAGTTGATTAAGACGTGCGAACTCTTACAGGGTAGACTAGCAGATGTAGGGGAAAGTAGGTGTACCGGTCTATCCCATCGTAAGGTGCTAGCGCTTCTGAAAGACTATGTCTCGGTCATCCGTTTCTCAAGCACCATGTAGTGCGAGAATCCAAACGGAGGTGATCGAGTCTTGTGGGGAAAAGTGCGCAAACCTCTGCAGAGTGTAATAAACAAATCATGATTAGCCATGTCCCCGGTTATGGATAACTTGAGTATCTAGTACTTGAATATCGTGTGAATCTCATCATGTTACTTCTAATTAAGATTGTTGGGTTTTAATTGTTCACTTAATTGGGATCGGAATGCTGTCAACCATTCTTGATGTTCAACTACCATGATAGTTAAATAAATTTATTCCTTTGTAGTAGGGAAAAACTGGCTTTACGCAAAACTGTAACCATAGAGCTTTCCACCAGCCATACATGCATATAGTATAGCTCATTACTGTTCATTACCCTCTATGTGTTACCTTGCCAGCATATTCCATGTGTTGACCCGTTTTCCGGCTGCAACTTTCATGTTGCAGACTTTTCAGACGACGAGTAACGTGTTTTTAGGTCGTGGTTCTATACTCAGTGATGCCGTTGGAGTTGATGGACCCATTTATCTTCCAAGTCTTCCGCTGTTATCATTATTAGATGGCCTTAAGCCATATTTATTGTAATAAGTTCTCTTTGAGAGATCGATGTAATAAGTGTGTGATTGCCACTCTGCTATAAATCCTTCGAAGTACCGTGTGGTGTCAGCATTACTGATCCAGGGATGACACCGGAGCACAGAGACTTGATCCATTCGGGTCGGGTCGCTACAGAGATGGTATCAGAGCACACTCTGACTGTAGGACACGACCACTAAGTTAAAGCCATAGATCACTATTCTCTTCTCATTTTCTAACTCCTCATCTTTTCTACTCTTTTAGGATGACGAACGCGAAGATCAAGTACGCTCAACCGGATGAAGGCACACCTTTGGATTTCACTTGAAGGAAGTCACCAAGTACCTGAACATTGGACTACCAAGCTTCACCGGGACCTTCAACGCCACTCTGCCTGAAGAGGAGCGCTGGAAGATTCAAGCTCACGTTCCGGGAAGGACATTCGCACCAATCACGAAGCCCATAGATAGTGTTTTCAATGCACCAACCTGGAGTCTGGGAAAGAGCATGGCAGCTCATATCACCATAGGACGCATTGGAGAAGTTTACCAAGAAGACCTCAAAGACACTATCTACCAGATTTGCGGACGCCAAGATAAACAATGGGAGATAGTCAGCACCAAGAAGGACAGATCCATTGCAGCTTTCATCCAGGAGTTAAACCAGCACATTCGACGCCACGAGAACCAGATGTGCAATGATATGATAGAGTTGAAGAGTGCGAAGGCAAGAATCATCGAGCTAGAAGGAGAACTGAAGGCTACACGCAAGGACTACATGGACGAGATCGTAGCTCTAGCAAGGCACAATGGCGATCTTAAGCAGATGATTGAAGAACTCAAGGGGAAGTTAGCATCCAAGAAGGAAGACAAGTACGTCATCATCGACGACACCGATTCGGATCCAAGTGAACCCGACTTTGAAGACGAAGCTGGAGCAGATATCATGGAGTCTTCCACCGGTTCAAATTTCTAGATGACCGCCAAATATTAGTAGTATTTCCCCCCATGTATACATTATAGTTCGAGCACTTTTGCGATAGATCGAGACCGTTTGTATGCCCTTGTTTGAATTGAATGAAGTGATTTTGTCTGCATTTGCTCATGTGCATATGGGTAGTGTTTTCTCTTTAGACCCCCCTCTATTCTTAAATCTCGTCTTTTCTAAACCCTCAGATGCCTCCAAGACGTGACAATGGATTTCCACCGGAGCTCACTCAGTTGATCCAGCAGCAGAATCAATTGATGCAGTTGTTAGTCCAGAACCAGCAAAACAACAACAACAACAACAACCCACCACCACCACCACCTGTTGACCACTTAGCCCGTTTTCTTAGGCTGAATCCGCCGGTGTTTTCCAGTAGCACCGAGCCAATAGTAGCAGACGATTGGCTCCGCAAGATAGGAAGGGAGTTGACCACTGCAGGATGCACAGATGGTGAGAAGGTGAAGTTTGCCGCACATCAGCTTGACGGACCCGCGGCAGCATGGTGGGAGAATTTCACAGCCACTTACCCAATTGACACTATCACATGGGAGCAGTTTTAGCAAGCTTTCCGCACTGCCCATGTTTCAGCAGGAGCTATGGCCATGAAGAAGCGTGAGTTTCGCAACTTACGCCAAGGAGGAAGGACAGTTGGCCAGTACGTTGATGACTTTAGTAGCTTGTTGTAGTTGGTCTAAAGGGGGAAATAAAGGACTGTCCCGCTACTACTTCCTTGATTCCCGAGAAAGAAGGAAGACTGAAAAAGGCTTCCTCTTCAAACTGCTGAATGCCCTATTCCATCTATCTTTCCCTGAAAAAGCTTTTCGTATTAAGCACGGGAGTCGTAAGGAAAGACCTCTGCGTAGCTATCAGAACGAATGAATGAACGAAATAAACGAATTCCGGTGAAACCAAAGGAGTGGGAAATCTTTCTCCTGTTACACAAATCAAATGTTTCATTTCATCCGGGAAAAGCCACCTCTTTCTCCACAAACACAATCCACTTCAGCAGCGCCAGCGGCATCTCCAGAAGAACGAGGACCCTCTGCCTACAGGTAGAGATACCTGGGGTGGATTTTAAAGTGAAGAGCTGTCTGTTCTCTCGGACCATTACCCTTTCAAGCTTGGCATCCAATATATGGAGATAGCAGTGAATGAGGACAGGTTCAATCGGGCTTCCAAGCGGTATTCCTCGCTGTTCAGTAAGTCAAGTTTCTGACAAGCTTTTTCCGGAGATCCGGGAGGTGAGAATATTAATAATCTAAAAAGGCCTTCCTTGGTTGTGTAGCTAATCCCCCTCCTTGGCTGCTGAATACGCGCGGCTATCCTGCTAATACTGGCAACCAAAGACATGAGGTTCTTCATACCAGCATAATCATTCTCCCAAGAGGAACTGCCGTCTAGTTGAGTTTGATCATTCTCTCTTTCTATCTCTCTTTCTTTCAAGAGCTGAATAAGGGCATATCCGCAAAGGAGAGAGAAATCGGACTTTCTTCTTTACCCCCCTCATTATTCAAGACGTGAATATAAAGTGTATTGTACTCCCTTAAGTTAGCACGTTATGCCCCAGATGACGTTGCTATGGATGCAGCTAAGCAGGAGAAGTTTCTGGAAGGACTAAATGATGAGTTGAGTATGCAGTTGATGGTAGCAAGTTTCAACAACTACCAGGAGTTGGTAGATTGTGCCATCATGATTGAAGGGAAGCAACAGCAGCTTGAGAACCGCAAGAGGAAGTATGGACAGGGGAAGTATAACTCTGGAGCCCAGCAGAAGCCCCGTTTTACCCCTAAACCGGGAGTTCATTTTCAGCATACCCATGGAGGAGGTAGCTCGCACAACCATAATGGCTCCAAGAATGGTAATGGGAATGGAGGAAGCAACGGCCAGAACCGTACCATCCCATCAACCCCAACCAAGAGAGATCTGAGTCAAGTCACCTGTTTCAAGTGTTCCAAGACCGGACATTATGCCAATGAATGTCCTGAAGGCCAGAATGGAAATGGCAATGGAAGCTCTGGGAAGAAGCCGAACCCTTTCAACAGGGGACAGGTGAACCACGTTAATGTGGAGGAGGTTGAAGCTCAGCCCGATGCAGTAATAGGTAAGTTTTTGGTTAAGTCATTTACTACACTCGTTCTTTTCGATACTAGTGCATCGCATTCATACATATCAAGGGGATTTGTGGAAAAGTATAGCCTGCCCACTAGGGTTCTTAAAACACCTATGCTAGTAAGCTTGCCAGGAGCAGAGTACATGGCCAGTCAAGGATGTTTTCAAGTGCCATTAAGTATAGGAAGGCATGTTTTCCCAACGGATTTAATCATTCTGGAATCCCAAGGTCTGGATGTAATTCTCGGTATGGATTGGCTGTCGATGTATGGAGGAAACATCGATTGCGCCAGTAAGACAATTTTGCTCACAACGCCAGAAGGAAGAAGGATCAAGTATGTATCCCGACATGCGCCATATGGGACACAAGTAAATTCTGTATCAGGAGTTGTGCAGGAAGAAGTACTAGTGGTGAAGGATTACCCTGATGTATTTCCTGAGGAATTGCCGGGAATGCCACTTGATAGGGACATAGAGTTCTTAATTGAGCTTTTGCCAGGTACAGGCCCAATATCGAAGCGACCTTACCGGATGCCAGCAAAAGATTTGGTGGAAATTAAGAACCAGATTAAGGAGTTACTGGATAAAGGTTACATTCGCCCAAGTTCTTCGCCTTGGGGATCACCTGTACTTCTAGTGGAGAAGAAGGATGGATCATTAAGGATGGTTGTTGATTACCGTGGATTGAACGAAGTAACCATCAAGAACAAGTACCCACTGCCAATGATTAATGATCTGTTTGATCGTTTGCAAGGAGCTAAAGTGTTTTCCAAGATCGATTTGCGATCAGGGTACCATCAGTTGAAGATTCGAGAGCAGGACATACCTAAGACAGCATTCACCACGAGATACGGATTGTAAGAGTATACCATCATGTCATTTGGACTGACTAACGCACCTACCTATTTTATGAACCTGATGAACAAGGTATTTATGGAGTTTTTGGATAAGTTCGTCGTAGTGTTCATTGATGACATCCTGGGTTTATTCAAAGAATGAAGAGGAGCATAAGGAACATTTGCGTTTGGTTTTGGAGAAACTAAGGGAACATCAGTTATATGCCAAATTCAGCAAATGTGAGTTTTGGTTAAAGGAAGTTGGATTTCTTGGACATGTTATATCCGGAGAAGGGATAGCAGTTGACCCCACAAAGGTTGAGACCGTAACCGAATGGGAAGCCCCAACGACAGTTGGAGAGATCCGGAGTTTTCTTGGACTCGCAGGATACTACCGGAGATTCATTGAGAACTTTTCAAAGATTGCAAAGCCTATGACTGAATTGTTGAAGAAGGATACTAAGTTCAAATGGACTGAGGAGTGTGAGGCTAGTTTCCAGGAATTGAAGAAACGCCTTGTTACCTCACCAGTGTTTGATTTTGCCAGATCAGACCAAGGATTATGAGGTGTATTGCGACGCTTCACGTCGAGGACTTGGAGCAGTGCTTATGCAGGAAGGTAGAGTTGTTTCGTATGCCTCCCGATAACTGAAGCCTCATGAGTTGAATTATGCCATGCACGATTTGGAGTTAGCAGCCGTAGTGCATGCATTGAAGACGTGGAGACATTTCCTCATTGCAAATCATTGTGAGGTGTACACGGATCACAAGAGTTTGAAGTACATTTTCACGCAGAAGGAATTGAATCTCAGACAAAGGAGATGGTTGGAGCTCATCAAGGATTATGATATGAGATTGCATTACCATCCCGGAAGCTAATGTAGTAGCTGACGCATTGAGCCGTAAGAGCCATGTCAATACGTTAATGACGGAAGAAATACCTAAGGAGTTAGCAGAAAACCTTTGGGAGCTATGTTTAGAAGTAGTTCCAAGAGGCTATGTAGCAGCATTGGAGATTCAGTCAACATTGATGGATAAAATCAGAGAGGCTCAGAAATCTGACAAGGAGATTGCTTCTATAAAAGAGAAAATGAGCCAAGGAAAAGCAAAGGGATTTCGTGAGGATGAGCACGATACCCTATGGTTTGAGGACCGTGTTTATGTGCCAAATGACCCGAAGATCAGAAAGTTAATTCTACAAGAGGCACATGATTCACCCTATTCAATTCACCCAGGAATTACCAAGATGTATTTGGATTTGAAGGAAACATTTTGGTGGACCGGAATGAAGAAGGATATTGCAGCATATGTAGCAGTTTGTGATGTGTGTCATAGAGTAAAGGCAGAACATTAGAAGCCAGCCGGATTGTTACAACCATTGCCGATACCCAAATGGAAGTGGGATAAGATAGGCATGGATTTTATCACAGGACTACCCAGGACAAAGGCAGGCTACGACTCGATATGGGTAGTAGTTGATCGTTTGACGAAGGTAGCACATTTCATTCCAGTTAAGACCACTTACACCAGTGCTAAGTTGGCAAAGATATACATGACTAGGATCATTTGTTTACATGGAGTTCCGAGGAGTATCGTATCAGATAGAGGAACCGAATTTACCTCAAAGTTTTGGAATCAGTTGCATGAAACTTTGGGAACGAGGCTAGAGTTCAGCACAGCTTTTCATCCGCAGACAGATGGACAAACTAAGAGAGTCAATCAAATTTTGGAAGATATGCTGAGAGCTTGTGCACTAGATTATGGATCTAGTTGGGACGATAACTTGCCGTATGCGGAGTTTTCCTATAACAATAGTTATCAAACCAGTTTGAAGATGGCACCTTTCGAAGCTTTATACGGAAGGAGGTGCAGGACACCGTTGTCATGGGACGAATTTGGAGACCGTCAGTTCTTTGGACAAGATTTGATTAAGGAGTCTGAACGGAAAGTTAAGTTGATTCGCGATAGGCTCAAGGTAGCCCAGTCCAGGCAGAAGAGCTCTGCAGATTCTAAACGCAAGGAGACAGTTTACGAAACTGGAGACAGAGTTTATCTTCGAGTATCCCCACTTCGAGGAGTTAAGCGCTTTGGAGTTAAGGGAAAATTAGCACCGCGTTTTGTTGGACCGTATAAGATCTTGCAACGTATGGGAGAAGTCGCTTATAAGTTGGAATTACCAGAGGGACTGTCAGGAGTTCATGATGTATTCCATGTTTCTCAGCTGAAGAAATGTCACGCCGAGATGGCGGAGGTACCGCTAAGAGACACAGTGCCACTTGAAGCGATTCAGTTGAAGAATGACTTAACGTATGAGGAGAAACCAGTCAAGATTCTCGATTTTGCCAGCAGAGTTACTCGCAGTAAGGTTATCAAGTTTTGCAAAGTTCAGTGGAAGCACCACTCAGAGGATGAAGCCACCTGGGAGAGAGAAGAAGATTTGCTCAAGGACCACCCTCACCTATTTTCTAGCCAACCCGAATCGAGGGCGAGATTCATCTTAAGGGGGGTAGGTTTGTAACATCCCAAATTTTCAATTTGGAATGTTATACAGTAGATCATCATGCATATCATATTTTTCTTGCATTTTGGTCGATCCTAGAAATTTCACGCAACTCAAGGACCCTCGAAGAGAGTTGGAGATTTCGTCATTTTCATATTTGAGTTTACTCAAATTTTGAAAAGAGGATCATTTGATTTATTTATTTCATCTTCAATTATTTTTCCAATATCAAAATATGAGAGAGGGAAATAATATGACTTTTCCCAAATTTAGGAAAAATGAAGATTTAATAAATAAATCAAATTTTGGATTTTTCCGGTGTTTATTTGCATTTTATTTGGATTAGGGAAAAAGGCGTGTTTTCAAAAATTGCATCTAGGCCCCGAGTAAAGTTCTTTTTGTTCAACTCATTTTTAGGAGTCGGGGAAAATTTACTTTGGGATTTTTGGAGTTCGTTTAGATTTTCTTTTCTTTGTTTTTCTGCACGCGTAACTATTTAAAAAAAACTCGCAACGCCCCGCCTGGGCCAAGGCCCAGCCGGCCCAGCCGCCCCTCCTCCCCGCGCGCAGCCCCGCCACCGCCGCCGAGTCCTAGTCGGACTCAGCCACCGCCGCCGCCCTTGCTTGCCCCCTCCCCCAAGCCACCCTCCCCCCTTTAAATACCTAGCCACCCCCCTCTCCTCCCCACACCAGCCCCGCCGCCCCAAGCAGCAGCAGCCGCCACCGCGCCGCCTGCCGCCGCCGCCCCGCGCCAGCCCCGTCGCTCGCCGCCTAGCCCCGCCGCCGGAGCCCCTCACCGAGGTAGCCGCCGCGCCGCACCACCCCTCCCCTCGGTTCGGTTTTTTTTAGAATAACCGTTCCGGTTTCTTTTTGGTTTTTTTCCCGAAACCCTAGATCGGTTTTCGTTTTTCTTTTCGGTTTAGTTGTTTAGTGAGCGTTCGCCGGACCGTTCGTCTTAACAAACGTGATCACCGGTTATTCTCGGTTAACGAACGTCCGTTCGTTTAACCGTTCGTCGTTTTCTTTTTCGTCGGATTTATTCCGCGGTTTTCCAATCGCGATTTCAGATCCGATCTTCGTTCTAGTTTATCTTCTCGCTCGTTTATCGGAATCAGGTGATTCAAGCGCCTGGAGTTTCGTTTCGAAACCGCCGTTCCGACTAATCAACTTGAACAAGTTTTTGTTACGGTAAAATTTGACCTAGTTTCAACTTGCTAGAACCGAGTTGTTTTTTTCCGCCGTTTGTTTTCCGTTGCTTTGTTCGGTTCGTTCTTTCTTTACAACCGGAGTTCTTAAGTTGAACTTTCTGGTTCGATCTCTTGTTTGAGTTTTACCTGTGCATTAGATGAGTACTTATTGTATGCTTGTTGTTTGTCTGCGATAGATTACCCGGAGTGCGCCGCCTGTTACTTCGAATCTCTAGGTCTCGCGGATCATCAGCATGGCAAGTAACACTTTGATCATACCTTTTCTACAACCCAGTTTTATTGCATTAGATCAATCCTCACACATTGCATGATTAGGATCTAATTAAACTGAGGGATGGGAAGTAGATGAGGTAGTACCTATTACCTGTATTATTATGAAACCTTTGGGAGTTACTTCTACGTTTGCTTATTATGCCATGCTATGCTAGTAGACGTGGATTGGGTGAGTGATATCCATGACAGATGTGAGTATTGTTAATTAATGGTTTATCTAATGTGGCTACTTAAACACACATCTGGGTGGATTGAGGCACCTGGTTTCTATCAGGACTTGCCTGTTTTTCTTCGGACCGCCACCCAGGCTCAAAGGGATCATAAGATTATTCATGCTAGTAACTTCCGTGTGCAGCCACAAGCCATTATGGGCTCTGGCATAGTTGATTAAGACGTGCGAACTCTTACAGGGTAGACTAGCAGATGTAGGGGAAAGTAGGTGTACCGGTCTATCCATCGTAAGGTGCTAGCGCTTCTGAAAGACTATGTCTCGGTCATCCGTTTCTCAAACACCATGTAGTGCGAGAATCCAAACGGAGGCGATCGAGTCTTGTGGGGAAAAGTGCGCAAACCTCTGCAGAGTGTAATAAACTAATCATGATTAGCCGTGTCCCCGGTTATGGACAACTTGAGTATCTAGTACTTGAATATCGTGTGAATCTCATCATGTTACTTCTAATTAAGATTGTTGGGTTTTAATTGTTCACTTAATTGGGATCGGAATGCTGTCAGCCATTCTCGATGTTCAACTACCATGATAGTTAAATAAATTTATTCCTTTGTAGTTGGGAAAAATTGGCTTTACGCAAAACTGTAACCATAGAGCTTTCCACCAGCCATACATGCATATAGTCTAGCTCATTACTGTTCATTACCCTCTATGTGTTACCTTGCCAGCATATTCCATGTGCTGACCCGTTTTCGGGCTGCAACTTTCATGTTGCAGACTTTTCAGACGACGAGTAAGGTGTTTTTAGGTCATGGTTCTATACTCAGTGATGCCGTTGGAGTTGATGGACCCATTTATCTTCCAAGTCTTCCGCTGTTATCATTATTAGATGGCCTTAAGCCATATTTATTGTAATAAGTTCTCTTTGATACATCGATGTAATAAGTGTGTGATTGCCACTCTGCTATAAATCCTTCGAAGTACTGTGTGGTGTCAGCATTACTGATCCAGGGATGACACCGGAGCACAGAGACTTGATCCATTCGGGTCGGGTCGCTACAGGAGGCATGCGAGCGGAGTCCGGTGCGCAGGCTAACCGAGAGGCGTGCAAGTTGTCCTCCAATGTGTAGGCTTACCGAGAAGCATGCAAGCTATACGCTGCACAGGCTCACTGGGAAGCGAGCCCTTTGACTTCCATGGCCGCCCGCCTTCCTCTCCATTAATGGCGCCCAAGCTGCTGTTTAATACGGGTGGCCTTACTGTTCGGCTCCTATTCCCCTCCCTCCCACAGACTTCCACGAACGCCATGGCACAAAATGATCATCTACCGCTAGTCTTCATGTTTGGTGAAGTTGACTCCGAGCTGGAGGAGATAGAAAATAAGGAGGAATGGGGCTTCATGGACATGGCCCAGAACAAGCTAGCCGCGGCGGTTGTTGCCCCCACTCCCGTCCCAGCTCCCATCCCCGCGCCCACGCCAACAACCATCCCCGTAGCATTGACGGGCTGGTCGTCGAGCACTATCGCAGAGCTGGAAGCCGCAGGCGTCAGTGAGGTCTCTGCGGACCCGCGCGAGCTCGTCTACATGCCAGCTCCAGCGTCTGTGCCCGTGCGCGCCCCTCCACCCACCATGGCCCCGGCCCCTGTGCGTTTAGATGCAGCCGCCGCGCCCATGCCCCTGCCCGTGCGCGCCCTCCACCCACCGTGGCGCAGGTCCCCGTGCGTTTGGCAGCACCCGCCGCGCCCGTGCCTGTGCTCGCCCCCCTCAGCGGCATGGGATGCTGCCGTCGAACGCAACCTCTCAGCGGTGCCAGTTGCCGTCCTGCCGGGCCCTGCTCATCGATCGTGCGACGACATGATGTTTGATTTAGAAGTGAAGAACCTTTTGTGCTTGCTTGAAGAATTCAACAACGGCGTCCCAGTGGACGACAACGACAATGACGGCGCAGCACCCCGCCTCCGTCGCCGCCGGAAATAGTTTTTTT
Source organism: Triticum urartu (assembly GCF_003073215.2). Lineage (NCBI taxonomy): Eukaryota > Viridiplantae > Streptophyta > Magnoliopsida > Poales > Poaceae > Triticum > Triticum urartu. The sequence continues at coordinate 310,323,097 of NC_053024.1, forward strand.
TTGGGGTTTTAATACTGTATCTCGAATTCTTGATCATATGAATATAAATTCGCAGTGTGACTTGTGTTTTTATCTCTTAATGTATAGACTTATCAAACGATTTTCTTTTGAAAAATACGTCAATGGTATTTAAATATAAAACACTCATCGCAAACGTTTTAGTTAGAACACCCGTATGCAAACTGACAGCTTCCCCAGGAATCCAAGGCAAAATGTGCCGAGCGGGATTTCTGCAGCTCTTGATCGCAAACGTTTTAGATAGAACACACGTATGCAAAGTGAGAGCTATGGTCTTCCCTTGCAGTGTAGGATTTGTGCATCCCTTCAACGCAAACGGTTGTTTTACATGACCCGTGTGCAACCATGTAGAAACAATCGGGTCAGATTTGCATCTGTCATTTTGGGTATGTTGCCATTTGTCAAACTGGAAAGATTGACATTTGTTTATCTAGTAACATTGCCATTTGTCAACCTTGTAACACTGTGATTTATCAAAATATGCAGCTAAAAATCACTAGCACTATCCTATTTTTGCAACTAAAATCGCTAGCACTGTTCATATGGACACCACTAGCAGGCATGAGTTGATGGACGCATATGCAAATGTACCATTAATTACATAAAACAAGTCATCAACCCACAATGAAAACGAGGATACACGTCGGATTATAGATCATTTCCAACAAAACATTCTAGTAAAGTAAACTTTTTCTCACACAACAAATAAACAAAGCGATGAAATGGACTTCAGCTCAACCACTCGTCGGCGGAAACGCTTGCTTTGAACCAGAAGTTATTCTCTGGGAAGGGCCAGCTACTGTCAATCTCGAGACCAACGCAGGATTGATCATCCAGGCTGAAGTGGCCTATGTCAGGACCCATATTGGGATGGTAGGGAAGCATAGCAATGTCCGAGGTATAGATACAGTTGCTTCTCATAAATGGTAGTAACGTTGTGTCAACAGCAGTTGGATTTGATGGACGGTTTTGCCCAAGGAAGAGCGAGTTTCCTCCAAGACTTACAATACTGAACCAGGGAGAAGGTGTTGGCATTAGTACAGTAGTATCCATCCCGAATACCCTGCAATGGATGTTGGAATAGGTCTGGTGAGTGCGACCATGCGAGACAATACCTGCTTCCTTAGTAACATCAGCAGTGCCCTGTATACAGACAAGAAGAGGTCATCCATTTGAATAAGTTGCCAGGCGCCACTAAGTATATGGGTCCTGCTCGTCCTCATGCTCGTGATCAACAACATCGTCATCTCCCCCTAGGTTATAATTTTTTTCAAGTATAGGTGGTGGAATGTTCACAGTACCTTGGAAACACAAGAAGGTTAATTAATTAGTAAAGGGAAACTAGCTAGCCCGCATGCATGTGGATGAAACAATTATAATTACGTTGGAAGACAAATGTACCAAAAGCATAAGAATTCCATGCAAAAACAGTGCCACGAGCGGTGGCAGCAAACACAAGACCCTCGTATTGAATTGCATCACAGTACTCATCCGTGTATAGAAATTGATTTTTGAGCAATATCCATCGAGGCCTGGAAGTAAGGACGGCGACAAGCTTATCGAAGAAAGCAACAACCTCATAGTTCATGTAATCCCAAGAGCGGTTGGGAACTCGACAAATTGCTATCTTCCATAGACGACAGTCACCATGATCGTATTTGAACTCACGTAGAATACCGGTGTACTCATCCTCTGGGCAGTCTGAGATTTTTGGAAGTGGAACCCGGTGACAAGTGTGCACATTCACAAGTTCCCACTCGCAGTTGTACCCAATATAAATAACCCATTCTCCATTTGCACCTGCCCAAGCCTTGCCCTCAAGCGATGGCATCTTAACATCATACATATCATTATCAAGCGGCATCAACTTGCACAAGGTAAGGCTTCCCTCGTCCCCGCGCCAGTCAGCAGGGTCACGGCGAAGAAGATAGGGGAGATCAAATCGCTCCTAGACCCTTGGGTTCCTTGTAATGATGTTATTAGTTGAGTCGAGAATGGTCTTGAACGAACCTGCCATGCTAACCGAGGTGATGATGTCGCACCGATCAATGCATTCCTCCACCACGTTATCTTTCTGATCGGGGAAAGAATAACGGGGTCGTTTCCGGCCTGTTCCCTCCATGGAGAGGATGATCGAACAATGGCAGAAGGAAGGGCGAAGGCAAATGAAGGGAGGAAGAGCGTGCGGCAGCAGTTCCAAATCGAGAGGAAAAGGCGAAGAGGCGGTGGACTATTGCCACGGTACAAGAAGAGGCTAGTGGGGAGCGAACGGTTGCCATAGAGGTACACACACTGACGACAAGGCTGAGCGAACCGCATGCTGTATATCGCACAAACCTTGATCTGGCTGATTGTTTCTTTTGTGTTGCCTAATCACAAATAGTTCATCCGACTGAACCGTATGCTGTACATTGCACACACCTTCATCTGGCTGACCGTTTCTTTTGTGTTTCCTAATCACAAACAGTTCATCCGAGTGAACCTTATGTTTTACATCGCACACACCTTCATCTGGCTTCCCATTTCTTTTGTGTTGCCTAATCACAAACAGTTCATCCGAGTGAACCGTATGCTATACATCACACATACCTTCATCTGGCTGCCCATTTCTTTTGTGTTGCCAAATCACAAACAGTTCATCCGAGTGAACCGTATGATGTGTATCGCACACACCTTCATCTAGCTACCTGTTTCTATAACATCCCTAGCTTCTGGTGTTGCCTAGTGTTTGCATCTTGCTTGCATCATGTTTAAATTTCTGAAACTTGAGTTGAGGATTGTTGAAACCTCAGAAATCTGATTAAAAGAAGGGCAATCACCTTTTAAATTGCAATCAGTGAATCCAAAATGCCCTAGAAATATTTCTGACAATTTTGGCAAGAGTTATAAATCAAACCAAAATTTCGGAACATTTCTAAGGGATTATTTGGGCTCTGATTTTAAATCAATACTATATTTGAATTTGGGGATATGCTCATATTATGTAAAGTTTATATCTCCAAATAATCCGAAACATTTTATGTGCATTTGGATTTTCCCATTGTGCAATATAAAAATATTCAGAGGAATGTTGCCAATGTTTTCAATTTGTTTGGAGTTTAAAATAGTGGCAAAATAAATTAATAAAAGAAAAACAGAACAGATATAAAAGAGAGCAGAGAAAACCTACCTGGCACTTTTGGCCCAGCTCCTGTGTGGCCCAACAAGCCCATGCCACCAGGGGCTCCTCCTATCGTCTTCCTCCCCTCGCCCCAAAGCTGCTGCTGTCGCCGCGAGAGAGCGCCCGCGCAGGCCGCAGGCTCCAGCTCCTGCTTGCCACCTCCTGCCTCTCCCTCGCGCCTGGAGACGCCCAAAGGCCCCTGACCTCTCTCTCCCTCGCCCGCAACCTCTCACTCCCCCCTGCTCTCTCCCTCGCCGATCCCCCACCTCACCGAGCGCAGCTGACGCTGCCGTTCACCGTAGCTGCAGCCACCGCCTTCCCCTCGCTTCTCTGACCGGCCCAGAGGCACCGCCTCAACGCCCTCTTCCTCATCGCCGAGTCACATGATGGCGGGAGCCCCGACGCGTTGTCCTCGACCCCTTCTTCCTCCTACGGCCGTGGAGATGGCCGGCGACCCCACGCCATGCCCAGCCCTCCCCGAACTCGCCGAGACCTTCACTACAACCTCTGTGAGCCCACGCCTTGATTCCCCCCCCTCAATTTCCTCGTTTACATGTCGTAGCACCGCCCAGCGAGTACCCGAGGCCGCCGTCCGCCATTGCCGATGAGCTCGATGCTCTCGAGCTTTTCCACTTGAACGTGTTGCACCATCGTGCTCCTGGAGCACCGCAGTTGCTGCTCCGCTGCTCGTTTTGCTCGCTCGCTTGCTCTAACCCCGCGCCCGCATCACCACCGCACTCCGGCCGCCGCCCGGCTCATCGCTGCCGCCATTACAAGCCACCCCAGCGCACCACGCGGCCACCACCTCTTGCGCCGCACCTCCAGCTCTCCGTGGCCGCAAACCGCGCATGAAATGGTGCTCTATAGCGCCGTCCCGAGCAACGCCGGTGAGCCACCGCCGCGGGATCTGGTTGTCGACGGCTAACCGCCGTTCTGGATGATGTGGCACTTAATTAGGAGCTAATCTCCTGGTTAACTAAAGCTGGTGCCACTGATAGATGGGCCCCACAACCTAATTAACCCCGAGTTTAATTTCCTGTTTAGTTTAGACTAACCCAGCGGGACCCACGCGTCAGAGTTGACTTGCTGATGTGTCTGTTGACCGGACCCCACCTGTTAGCGAGCTAAACAGCCCTGTCTCGCTGACATGTGGACCCCACACGTCAGGTTTGACCCTGGTCAGCGCTGTTGACTTGCTGACGTAGGCATGACGCAGTGCTGACGCAATAAGTCATTTCTAGATTAAAATAATTCAGAAAATTCCTAAAACTTCTAAAACTCATAGAAATTCAACCGTAACTCCAAATGAAATAATTTATATATGAAAAATTATCAGAAAAATTCAAGGAATCCATCTGTACCATTTTCATGCATGTTTGAGAAAGTTAACCTCACTGTTTAGGATGAAACATGATTAGGGAAAATTCCATAATAGGTTTGGAGTAGGAATTTGATATAGTTTTGAATTCCACTTCAATGAAAATGACTTTCTGTTGCATTAGCCCAAAACACATTCATACTGCCATGTCATAGCATGCATCATATTGTTGCATATCGTCATGTGTTGATTGTGTTCTTTCTCAGTTGCCGGTGTTTGTCCCCCCCCCTTAGTAGACGTTGATCCAGCGATGAATTCGATGACACCGATGAAGAGCTATACTATCTTCAGAAGTGCCAGGCAAGAAAAAACCCCTTGTTCATTCCGATACAACCCTACTCTCTTGCTCCTTCTCTCTTTTACTGCATTAGGACAACAATGATTCAACTGTTACAAGTTGCGGTAGTTGAACCCCTTTCCTCTGCATGACCTGTCATTGCCATAGTAAATAGATGAAACCCACTAATATGAGTAGGAGTTGTTTGAGCCCTAATGTGCCTACTCATTCATGCTTGTTTGTCATGCCTGCTATTGCATAGAGTTGTGTCAGGTCTGGTTCATCGGGGATGAACCGGAGGTATGTAAACATGTCCTACAGTGTGTGAGCTAAGTGTGTGAGCACGATTTGGTAAAGGTAGCGGTGAGAGGCCATGTAGGAGTACATGGTGGGTTGTCTCATTGCAGTCGTCCTCAGGAATTGAGTTCTATGTCTGTGATCCATGAACAGCTACTACCACTAATTGGGATCCTTAATTGACCCTCTCGGCTTCTTAATCACCCTAGTACTCTGTCCAGGAGTTGCAACTAGTTTCTGGTGTTTGTAGGTTATGTGTTGGCGGCCGTGCGTAGCGCTGACCCTAGGGGTGGGCTATGTTGTGGTAGATACACCGTGGCATGGTGTACCGGGCGCCCGTTTGGTGTCTCGGGAACCCTGTTCACATCGTTCGGGGCCGTATGTGGAAACCTCGGCCGGACTCCCTGCGGATGGAACCTGGATAGGCGATAAACCTGGACTAGAGACTTAAGTGTTTAGGTAGGCCGTGGCCGACACCCTCGCCAGGCTTCCGCTTGAAGGTTGCCGAGATACATGACGTGTATTTGGTGGTAAGTGGTGGGAGCGTGTGTGAAGAAGTACACCCCTGCAGGGTTATCATTATCTATTCGAATAGCCGGATTCCTCGGATATGGAAACTTGGACCCCTTACATAGTTCATAGACAAGTGAAAGTGGATACCCTAAAACTCGCAAGATAAGCGTGCGTGCTATGGATGGCCTTCTCATAGGGAAACGAGAGCGGATCCATAGTGGTGTATTGAATGGTGAATATGTGGACTCATGTGCGCCACCCCAAAAGAGTTGCTTGCAGTCGTAGTTCAGGTTAGCCACCGAGTCAAAGCTGGCTTGCTGCAGTTAAACTCCACCACCCCCTTTGTTGATACCGATGCATGTGTAGCTAGTTCTGATGTAAGTCTTGTTGAGTACTTTTGTACTCACGTTTGCTTAATTTATGTTTTGCAGAGAGATTCCAGTCTCGCTAGTAGTTTCGCGTGGACTTCGACGTTAGCTTGATACCTCAGCTACGATCTTGTGCCCTCGGCAGGATCTAGTAGATAGTCAGGCTTCTTAGCCTTTTTCATTTGTACATGTCTGTACTCAGACATGTTAAGCTTCTGCTTGTGCCTTGATTTGTATGCTATGTTTGTTGGGTCATGAGACCCATGTTTGTAATTTCTCGCTCCTCGGAGCCTAGTGAATAGATACTTGAGTTGTAGAGTTATGTTGTGATGCCATGTTGTATTTACACATATCGAGCATATTGTGTGTATGATTGAAATGCTTGGCATGTGTGGGATCCGACAATCTAGTTGTTTATCCTTGGCAGTCTCTCTTATGGGGAAATGTAGTCTAGTGCTTCCATGAGCCATAGTAGTCCGCTACAGCCTGGTTCACCAGAGTCCTGTTAGCCCAGCACTACTGCTCAGGACACTTGACTGGCCGGCATGTGTTTCACTTCGTTCCTGTGTTTGTCCCTTTGGGGAAATGTCACGCGGTGACATCCGGAGTCCTGCCTAGCCTGCTACAGCCCGGTTCCCGGAGTCCTGTTAGCCCAGTGCTACAGCCCGGATTCACACGCTGCTGACCGACACGCTCGATGTGAATCATGTATGCCTGTCCCCATAGGTTAGTGCCGCTTTGGGTTCACGACTAGCCATGTCGGCCCGGGTTCTCTGTCATATGGATGCTAGCGACACTATCATATACGTGAGCGAAAAGGCGCAAACGGTCCCGGGCCATGGTAAGGCGACACCCGTGGGATACCGTGCGTGAGGCTGCAAAGTGATATGAGGTGTTACCGGCTAGATCGATGTGACTTAGAATCGGGGTCCTGACAGCGTTGGTATCAGAGCCTGACTGCCTGTAGGATTAGCAAGCCAAACTGGTCTAAGTTGTGTCTAGAAATGCTTTAGTTATGTAGGGGAATTGATTGTGGAAGGGAACGTAAGGCTCTTTTTACTCCTTACCTTATGTCCTTCTGATCTGAGTCAACCTCTTCTTTTCTACGGGGTTAAGAACTAGGCCTTCTCATCTATCTATCAGGATGGCGTGTTACTAAACCGTCGTTGCCTAGGAATGTTGGGTTTAAGCCTCAGTTCCGTTCCTATTACTTCCGTATGTTGATAGTTGATCTCAGAACCTTGATATTGTGTCGTTGAGTGGTTATGCCACCATTTTGCGGGATGTCTCAAATATTTTTGAGCATTTACAACCGTTATGCTGTCCGAGTCATCCCAGGTTTCTAGTTAGTCTGATGCATTTGCAAATCCTTCTTCCTATCCCGATGTCCCTTTGGGCCAGTTCAACCACACTAATCGATGAGTTGAGGTAATCTATTGCCTCAACATATATGTTGGAACTATTTTTATGACCCTAGGTGTCTTATGAAACCATCTTGTAATCTGTCCATGTTTTGTGTTCCCAGTGTGATGAGTCTGGCCACCATTCTCGAAAGCATCCCATGATGCCACTTAGTAGTAGGCATTCTACTCCTGGGTTTTGAACCCGAGATTCACTCTAATTACCTCGTGTTGATAGTGTTGCTAGTTCCTTTAGGATATTAGTAACCTTTGCATTAGTCCTCGAGGTCCGTGGTATTTCCTTCTTCCAAATACTGTGAACCACTTATGGCAGAAGTTTGTTGGATCAAAAGATCACAACAGGAGGGCTCTCGATGAGTTCCCCATTCTATATTGTGACTCTGTCAATCCTACCTCTCCGCATGGGTTATCCGGAAGAAATATGTTGAACTCATTCGACATGCTAATCTATGCATCCACAACTCAGAAAATTATATGTTCCTTTGAGTTGTTCCTCTTTAGTTGTTTTCTGACCCTCGTCTATCAATTGATAGTCAGGAGTAGTTTTGCATTCGTGTTATCGATGCTTATTATTCTTGTGGTCTATCAAGCAATTCTATTCTGGAATGACTAGGAGAAACAAACTCCAGCACCTCATCCTTTTCTAGGATTGGGTCAAAGCAGTTGTATTCCGCAGATCAAATGCAATCAAGCTTTTGTTCTGTTCTACCCTGAAGTATTACCCACTTTATGTCAGGAACGTCATGAGAATTGCACCTTCTCCTATGAATTTTTGACGCAGTGATAATTCTTGCCATATTGTTCTTTCCTCGGTTCCCATGTTATTGTAACCGGAATGCCGACAAGTGAGTCGTGATGTGTGAAACCAATACTCCTAGCAACTCCGTTGCTTGGTAGTTAATGGACAATATTCTCATTCTTATCGTGTTGGTTATTGAATCATCATTCTAAGATAGATTGTGCTACCTAGTCCTTATTTCCTGGTGCACTCTTCGATCAACGAGTTAGGATTTTGCCAAACCCTTGCTCTATCGATCATATCGTCTTGCCCTGAAAAGCAAGATTGATCTCGAGCTTAGTATCATATCAGTGGTTCGTGATGTTCCGATTATCTTCTCGGAAGTATTACCTGGTTGTCACCTGACCGCTATGTTGAGTTCGTGATCATGTTGGTTTTCCTCCAACCACCCATTCTCCAAGAATTTGTGTTGGATACCCCTGAGCTAGTTGGTTAAGCTTAACAACAACTTGGAGAGTTGGAAGATAAAAGCTGGATATCTTTGTGTTTGTGCGTGTGTTGAAGAAAGATGATATCTTCACCAATTGGTCCTCGTGATCAGTTGTTGGGTCTATTGTCTTGTCAAAACTTTGACTTGAGTATGGGCTATCGTCAAGAAAAATCAGAACCAACGATGTTGGTAATGCTGTCTTACTCGTGGTTGATCCCTCGAGAATACACCATTACATCTTTGGTCTGACCAATGCTATCACCGTGTTCACATGATGGTGGAAGTCCAGTGATATGGGAATTTCGATGAGTTGCTGTTGAGCCATCAGCAGCATTTTGTCTCCTCCATGATTCATGTTGAACATTACACTAGTATTGGAAACTTTGTAAGCATTGCCTTCATGTTCCACTCATGAGGTATACGTTTGGATGAAAGGAGTGACTTCCTCTAATTCATGTGCATTTGATGAAAGTTGCCGCCGTGAATTCGAGAAAGCTTGTTTTTGCTTCCTTCGGAACCATCCCAAGTCAGTCATGCATATGTGCTAAGTATTCTATGGTTTGAAGACTTGCAACCTTCAGCCCATATGTATCCCTAGCACACCAAGCCACTGATTGATTTGTTCAAGGAGAAGGAGTTCCTTCATAACAACTAGTCATGACTTATTTCAGGACTTCGTTATCCTCAATGATGGTTCCCACCTGAACTCGATAGTGTTTTACTATAAGACTACTACATGGTCATGCTCGTCTTGGATAGCGTGTTCACAGGTTTGTAGCAGAACCAGCTCATGTTTTGGAGCTAGCTATCGTAGTTCATTCCCCGAGAATCTCGCAATGTCATGTCATCAAATTGTGTTGCAAACCTTCATTTTCCTTTCTAGACTCGATGAGTCTGGAATATCCTGACACCAACCAGATCTGAATCTCAGGCAGATATGATGGTTGGAGCATTTTCCAAGAACTATAATATTGGTCTCTCTGTAACCCGGTAAAGTGGATGCCGTGGCCAACACACCCAGCCGGAAGACCTATTATTGCAGTATCGTGATTGAGTAAGATGGCCACATCCCCATAAGGATTACGTAGGATTTACTCCAGTAGTTATTCCTTATGGATTCCTGAGCTTCCGGAGTCTGACCTGCTACTTGATGTTCTAGATACCAAACCATTTCAATGAATGGGTTAGGCTAGCACATCAAGGAGAACATTAGAAGCAGAGCGCTAAATGTCTCTCGGTCGATCATCCAGATTCTTATCCCTTGGCCTCGCTAAGGTGAAATCTGAGAAAGTGTTATCTTTCTTTGCATCTGCATCTTCCACCATTATTCATCATGGTAGCATGTTGTGTTGCCAGGATCCTTGACACGGATATTGGTAAAACCTTGATTAATACGGAAATGCTCAAGTTCTTGAGAGCACGCGTAAGCACTAGGTTTTATCGTTGACGTTAACTGGGATTTTCTTCCAGTTTCTCCGATTATGCCATAACCTTTCAAACAGTGGAATCTCTCTATTGTTGCGTTTCTCCCTAGTTACTAGAACCATTCCCAACATTTGCATTTTGTTCCCAGCTTGCACCTTAGTAGTTGTTGTTCAGGATCATCTTCAAAGTGGACATACCATGGGTCCCATCCATTTCCAATGATAAGCAAAATCATCCATTGCGTTGTCTTCAACAAGGTAGTCCACATCATCCATTCTAGTCTCGGTATGCCGTCCCTACTTACTCCGCCAAACGGTTGCTCGAGATTTTCCCTAGGCTGGTATAGAGAATTTTATTGATCTATGGATCAAAAGTAATTCTTTTTGCCGCTTAAGGGATGATTCTACGGGTCACCCTGCTCCAAGATGTCTCGTTGTGGTATCATGGCAACCCAACTCCCCGCTATGTTGACACCGTTCACCACCCCCCCTTAGGTGTGGGAAATTCTGCTATTTATTTAAGCCTTGACATATGCTCATTTCCATCTTTCTTGATGTGTGTATCGTGTCTCATCTCGACAGATGTCGCTATGTCTCGTTCTGTGAATTGATCGTCGGTAGCTCGATCTTCGAGAAGATCGATTCTTTGAGAGTTCCTTTTCTTCCTGTTATCGTGTTGGATGGAGTTCTCAGAGCAAGACATCGAGACAAAGATGGTGATCTGTGTTGGACTGCGTATGAAGTGCACCCTGGCTCGTGAAGATTGTGTTGGACTGCGTATTCCCTTCATCTTACCTCACGACTTGAATCTCGGGACGAGATTCTTGTTTAGTAGGGGTGAGCTATCACATCCCTAGCTTCTGGTGTTGCCTAGTGTTTGCATCTTGCTTGCATCATGTTTAAATTTCTGAAACTTGAGTTGAGGTTTGTTGAAACCTCAGAAATTTGATTAAAAGAAGCGCAATCACCTTTTAAATTGCAATCAGTGAATCCAAAATGCCCTAGAAATATTTCTGACAATTTTGGCAAGAGTTATAAATCAAACCAAAATTTTGGAACATTTCTAAGGGATTATTTGGGCTTTGATTTTAAATCAATACTATATTTGAATTTGGAGATATGCTCATATTATGTAAAGTTTATATCTCCAAATAATCTGAAACATTTTATGTGCATTTGGATTTTCCCATTGTGCAATATAAAAATATTCAGAGGAATGTTGCCACTGTTTTCAATTTGTTTGGAGTTTAAAACAGTGGCAAAATAAATTAATAAAAGAAAAACAGAACAGATATAAAACAAAGTAGAGAAAACCTACCTGATACTTTTGGCCCAGCTCATGTGTGGCCCAACAAGCCCAGCCCACCAGGGGCTCCTCCTATCGTCTTCCTCCCCTCGCCCCAAAGCTGCTGCTGTCGCCGCGAGAGAGCGCCCGCACAGGCCGCAGGCTCCAGCTCCTGCTTGCCACCTCCTGCCTCTCCCTCGCGCCTGGAGACGCCCAGAGGCCCCTAACCTCTCTCTCCCTCGCCCGCAACCTCTCACTCCCCCCCGCTCTCTCCCTCGCCGATCCCCCACCTCACCGAGCGCAGTCGATGCTGCCGTTCACCGTAGCTGCAGCCACCGCCTTCCCCTTGCTTCTCTGACCGGCCTAGAGGCTCCGCCTCGACGCCCTCTTCCTCATTGCCGAGTCACTTGATGCCGGGAGCCCCGACGCGTCGTCCTCGACCCCTTCTTCCTCCTACGGCCGTGGAGATGGCCGGCGACCCGACGCCGTTCCCAGCCCTCCCCGAACTCGCCGAGACCTTCACTGCAACCTCTGTGAGCCCATGCCTTGATTCCCCCCCTCAATTTCCTCGTTTACATGCCGTAGCACCGCCCAGCAAGTACCCGAGGCCGTCGTCCGCCATTGCCGACGAGCTCGATGCTCTCGAGCTTTTCCACTCGAACGTGTTGCACCATCGTGCTCGTGGAGCACCGCAGTTGCTGCTCCGCTGCTCGTTTTGCTCGCCCGCTTACTCTAACCCCGCGCCCACATCACCACCGCACTCCGGCCGCCGGCCGTCTCATCGCCGCCGCCATTACAAGCCACCCCCGCGCACCACGCGGCCACCACCTCTTGTGCCGCACCTCCAGCTCTCCGTAGCCACAAACCGCACACGAAATGGTGCTCTGTAGCACCGTCCCGAGCAACGCCGGTGAGCCACCGCCGCGGGATCTGGTTGTCGATGGCTAACCATCGTTCTGGATGACGTGGCACTTAATTAGGAGCTAATCTCCCGGTTAACTAAAGCTGGTGCCACTGACAGATGGGCCCCACAACCTAATTAACCCCGAGTTTAATTTCTTGTTTAGTTTAGACTAACCCAGCGGGACCCACGCGTCAGAGTTGACTTGCTGACGTGTCTGTTGACCGGACCCCACCTATCAGCGAGCTAAACAGCCCTGTCTCACTGACGTGTGGACCCCACGCGTCAGGTTTGACCCTGGTCAGCGCTGTTGACTTGCTGACGTAGGCATGACGCAGTGCTGACGCAGTAAGTCATTTCTAGATTAAAATAATTCAGAAAATTTCAAAAAATGCCTAAAACTTCTAAAAATCATAGAAATTCAACCGTAACTCCAAATGAAATATTTTATATATGAAAAATTATTAGAGAAATTCAAGGAATCCATCTGTACCATTTTCATGCATGTTTGAGCAAGTTAACCTCACTGTTTAGGATGAAACATGATTAGGGAAAATTCCCTAATAGGTTTGGAGTAGGAATTTGATATAGTTTTGAATTCCACTTCAATTAAAATGACTTTCTGTTGCATTAGCCCAAAACACATTCATATTGCCATGTCATAGCATGCATCATATTGTTGCATATCGTCATGTGTTGATTGTGTTCTTTCTCAGTTGCCGGTGTTTGTCCCCCCCTTAGTAGACGTTGATCCAGCGATGAATTCGATGACACCGATGAAGAGCTATACTATCTTCAAAAGTGCCAGGCAAGCAAAAACCCCTTGTTCATTCCGATACAACCCTACTCTCTCGCTCCTGCTCTCTTTTACTGCATTAGGACAACAACGATTCAACTGTTACATGTTGCGGTAGTTGAAACCCTTTCCTCTGCTTGACTTGTCATTGCCACAGTAAATAGATGAAACCCACTAGCATGAGTAGGAGTTGTTTGAGCCCTAATGTGCCTACTCATTCATGCTTGTTTGTCATGCCTGCTATTGCATAGAGTCGTGTCAGGTCTGGTTCATCGGGGATGAACCGGAGGTGTGTAAACATGTCCTACAGTGTGTGATCTAAGTGTGTGAACACGATTTGGTAAAGGTAGCGGTGAGAGGTCATGTAGGAGTACATGGTGGGTTGTCTCATTGCAGCCGTCCTCAGGAACTGAGTTCTGTGTCTGTGATCCATGAACAACTACTACCACTCATTGGGATCCTTAATTGACCCTCTCGGCTTCTTAATCACCCTAGTACTCTATCCAGGAGTTGCAACTAGTTTCTGGTGTTTGTAGGTTATGTGTTGGCGGCCGTGCGTAGCACTGACCCTAGGGGTGGGCTATGTCCACCGAAATTTGTGCGCAAACCCTAGCCCTCTTCCTCCTTGCGCCGCCGGACATGTCCATCCCGCGCCGGACCTGTCCATCCGCCACCGAGCCGCCACCCAGCGAATCGCGCGCACCCACGTTGCCTCTCACGCGCCCGGCCGCCGCAGGCCCTGTGAGCCCATCGCGGGCCCGCCGAGCCCGTTCGCCGCCCGTGCTCGCCCGTCGTCGGACCTTGACCCTGCCGCCTCACCTCGCCGGAGGAGCGCCGGACCTCGACACCGCCGCCCTGCGCCTGCCTCCGTTACCGTGCCTCGCCTCCTCCCGCACGGGACCACCGTCGCCACGGGCTTCCCCGTGCCACCTCGAGCCTCGCCGTTAGATCCGCCGCCGCCAGAGCCCGTGACCTCCGCCACCGGCCGGTCCCCGCCTCTTCGCCGCGCACGGAGTTTGCCGCCACCAGATCCGGGCGCCCCATCGCTGGTTCCGCCGTCCCCGGGCTCCTCCGCGCTCGTCGGCGACGTGCCGGGTAGCGCTGCCCTGCTCGTCACCTCACGCCACTGCCGTCGTGGGCTGTGCCGGCCTGCTGGGCCTCGCCCCGGCCCAGGCCACCTCGTCTCGTCAGCCCAGCCAATGATCCCGCCCATCGGGCCCGTGGTGAGCAGCCTCTCCTAACCTCTGCCCATGCGTCTGGTAGTTAAATCATGCTCACCCTGTTTTTTTCTGAATACGACTAAGTCCTAGTAAAGTCATATCATGTTGCATATTTGTGATGCTTGTAACTTCATGCATGGTGCTCTGATTTGGGTGTATGATATGTCGAATTGTTCATCTCTGAGTGCTCTACATGCTAGTGTCATTTGCATGCATGTTACTCTCCATCTTGATGCCTTAATCATCGTTGCAAAAGTGCTAAATGTTATAACCTGCAGAAGATTGTTGTAACTTGCCGATTTGTCTTTTTCATAGCATTTTGTGTGTTTATCTTTTGAGCATCATGTCAACATGTTTTAGGAGCACCTTCATGCCATCTTTCAGTGGTGCAATCCATGTATTTTTATGTGCCTTGTGGTGACTAGCACAAGCTTGTGAAGTGTGCTACTTGATGTTGCTGATTTCTAAGACTTGGTAATTTTTGCTAAGTGTGTAACTGTTACATTGTGTTACCATGTTAATTTGTAGGTACCACCAATTCCATGCATAATCTGGAGATGCCTAGTTGGCATGTTTTGATATCCGTGTTATGCTCTATCATGCCATGCCTTTTAATGCCTCATATATGTCCTGTAGCATATGTTTTCATTGCCATGAACATGCCTAAATGATGTTCTAGTTTTCTGTTAACTGCATGATGCCATGTCGTGCGCTTGTTATTAATTAAACTATGCCTTTTTTGGAGATGCTCCAATTACATGAATAGAAGTATGCAATGCGTACTTTGTCCACATGCCAATTTTGTTAATTTTGGACTTCATATGACCTCTTATGCGGAGCATCCTATGGAAATCACCATATCAAGAGTCCGTTTGGCGAGTGACATGTGCGACATATACATAACATACCCAAAGGTGAGTCATCTCCTTTACACATGCTCACTTGACCCCTTCGAGGATGGTATACTACTTGACACTCCACTCATGTGCATGCATAGGTATTGTCGGAACACTACGGACGACGAGGAGGAGTGCAAGCGCCAAGGAACAACTACACCATCTGCGAGGGAAGCCTGGAAGCGACGACAGAAGAAGACGGAGCTGCTGACGCTACAACGGCAGGACATCCGGGCCAAGGGCCGGACATCTGGCGCCTGTGCAGCCCCCCAGGAGCTGCACCAACAGAAGGCCAAGAGCTTCAGCGGCCGGACATCCGGCGCCTTAGCAACGCCCGGACATCCGGCGACCAACCCCGGAAATCCGGCGACGCCATTCCAGAGAAGGACAGATTCGGCCCCCGCCAAGCCGGACATCTGGACAGTGCCCCGGATATCCGGCGTCTCGCGAACAGCCGGACATCCGGCCCCCAGCCCGGACATCCGGCGCCTGCTTGCGCGCATGGACAGGGCCTGAGCTCCATGTATCCTCTTTCCCACTTACCCCTTCGTGGCTTAGACTATATATACTACTCCCCTCCTCCTAGTTAGGGTTAGCGTTGGTTTAGCTCATTTTGAGAGATACTACCCCTCATGAGAGACCGCGGCCTCTTCAGAGAAGATCCCTTTGGATTCAAGACCCCTCTCTAGGGAAGAACATCAAGACCTCCTCACGGAGAAGACCGTTACCCTTGTATTGTCCTTGGTTGATTGTGTACCATGCGAACCCTATGTATTCGTGGATCTAGCACATGTCTCACTCTCTTGTGTTGATTTAGTGTTTCCCTTCTGTTTTCCCTCTCTTTCCACCTCGTGTTCTTCGTGGGATTCCGCTCCTATCATGGAAGATCGGGCTATAGGGTTCCTACCCTATATCATCTTGGTATCATGAGCCACATTGATCACGATTTTAGAGCCTCCCCGTTGTGTTTTCTATCCTAATTTTGTCATGTTCTTCCCCAATTTCGAAAATCCCCAGCAAAAATAGCCCCACTTTATTTTGTGATTTGTTGGTTTGACGAAGTTTTGTTGATTTTCATCCATGGATTTGCTTGGTTTCGAGTGGATCTAGCATATCCCCAATTTTCCCCAATTTCCATCACAAAATCCATCAAATTTTGCCCTTGGAATCATCAATTTTAGCCCCCAATTCGAAAATTTCCGCACCAAACAAGATCTGGATTCGTCGGGCCGGACATCCGCGTCCCTGGCCGGACATCCGGCTCCTGGAGCACCAAATCTACTTGGTTCTGGACATCAGGTCCCGGATTTCCGGCCCCGAGCCCGGATGTCCAGCCCCTGACATCTCAGCCATCCCCGTTTCACCGTTTTGTCCATAACTAATTCAACCGGAGTCCGATTTTCGCGTTCTTTAGCTCATTGAAAAGCTCTTGACATCCTCCTTCCAACAAAATACTACCAAAACCATTTGACTCCATAAAGTTTTTGGTACTTTGGCATCTTTGCCTAGGGCTTCCACCACATCCTCCACTACTCCACCACCGACTTCCGCAACCTAACCAATTTTGTTCCCCATCGCAGTAGTGGTTGCTTGAGGAGTGATTTGAAGCTCGTAAGGTGTCTAGGCTACTTAGGGACGATTGCTTCTTCATAAACCACCACCACCACTATAACTTCCACATAGGCTTACCAACCATACACTTCTTTCACACTGACTTAACCCATTTTTGTTTGTGTTGTGAGTTGTGTCTCCTAAGGTGTTTCGGCTACTTAGGGACCGTGCTTCCAACTCCGACACCGTGTATAGTCCACCACCTTAACCTGCACTTCCGCATTGCCTACTCGCATAACCCATCATGGCATTTCCGCAATCCCATTGAGTTTCCGCAACCACCACCGCATCCCGCTATCACCATTTGACATTTGATATTTTGAGTTCGCAGTTTTTCCATTTCCTAAGGTGTTCCGGCTACTCAGGGACGAGTCTCCATCGTCTTGGTATCTCCATCAAGATCACCGCCACTCATCATCAACACGGACGGTAACCTCCATATCATCTTGGTATCCCTCCATTGTATATTCCCTTGCCATTGCATGGATAACCCCTAGCCCATTTTGCATCACTTGCCTATCGAGACTAGCCATTTGAGTATTGCCGAAATGTTACTTGTGCACATTAGTGATCTACACCGTACATTGCATACCGTACCATATCATATTGGTATCATAGCATCTCGTGTGCCTCAAGTTTGTTCCCGCATATACACAATAGCTATCTTGGTTTGTGCATTGTGCAAAAGTGGCCATACAAAGAAAAAAAGAATAAGCTTTTAAGCAAAAGAGAAAGAGCAAAGAAGCTTGTAAGCAAGTGCCATAGCATCATACCACATTGCATATAAGATTGTCATATCTGATCATCTTGGATCATACCACCGGAACATCATACATATATAGCATACTTGAGATAGAAAGTTATCCATTTTGCATCCTATAGGTTGTGCACAAGTGTCGTATCCGCCTATAGATCAATCGTGCTAGCGTCTCTCTTGAGTTGTCAACACGAGCATTTTCCGTGGATTCCACATTTTGTGCTCATCCTTGGTTGCATGACCCCATTTATCTATCTGTGCGTGCATTTCCATATGCCACATATTGCTATTGGTCTACTTGCTTCACTTGCGAATTTGTGAATCTATTTCAACATTATTGACTCTTGCTAACATTTTGCATCAAAGTTTTTGTGCCACTATCCTCACCGAGCTCCACCATAAGCCTTACTTGTGTAGGTGTGAGAAACCGACAAGAATTGGTACCAATTGTGCTATTTCCTTGTCCACATTGGAGTGATCATTGTTCCACTTTCTACTTTGGTCAAGGTACATTTGGTATTCGTTCTTCTCTTTCTACCACTCACACTTTTCTCTTGGAGTGATGGATAGGCAAGGCATTTCATCTTCGGTCTACAACAACAACGACGAGTTCGATGCCACGAACAACTCCAACGACGCCAAGATGCAAGCTCAAATGGAGGAGATCAAAGCCCTCATCAAGTCGTACAAGCGATCTTCCTCATCTTCGAGAAGATGCTCAAGAGCACATGCCTCCGAGCTACCATCTCCGGCAAGATCACATCGGCATCGACACCATCACCAACAAAGACGTGAAGGTCAAGAGCTCAACACCAACAACCGCTCAATGACTTCACCATCTCCCTTGGCATCTTCGCCAAGCGACTTCAAGGCATCTTCGCCCACGAATATATGACATCTTCGCCAACAAGCACCTCAAGAGCGGGAGAGTTTGATGGACTACTACCTCACAATTCCTTGTGACGAGCCGTGAATTCCACGAGCTACTACGACCTCGACATCGACCACACAATTCCTTTTTATGGGACTCAAGAACCCGAGGAGTATCTCGAGTGGGAGAGTTTGATGGACTACTACCTCAAGCTACACCAAGTTCCCCCCGAAGATCAAGTGAAGTGTGCCACAAGGAACTTCCACGACTACGCGTCCACATGGTGGCTTCACGCACCTTCGGAGACCTACGACATGAGTTGGCCCAAGATGAAGAGAGCTTTGCGGCGAGAGTTCGTGCCTCCAACCTACACGGAACAACTTCAACGCCAATTGGAGAACACCATCCAAGGATCCAAGTCCATCGACAAGTACTTCAAGGAGATGAAGATTTCCTTGTGACGAGCCGGCGTGGACGACCCCATTTCGATGAAGTTCCACTT
This sequence comes from Triticum urartu, assembly GCF_003073215.2. NCBI lineage: Eukaryota > Viridiplantae > Streptophyta > Magnoliopsida > Poales > Poaceae > Triticum > Triticum urartu. The sequence goes on from NC_053024.1 coordinate 310,342,021, forward strand.
CATGATGGTATTGCACAACAACATCTCCAAGACGATCTTTGTCGAGAACTACAAGTCCCTCGACGACAACTACATTGGTGCTCTCAAGGCGGAACAAGAACTCATGAAGGCCAAAGCTTCTCCACCCCAAGCTCACTTCGCAATGACCAAGCTCCATGAGAACGAGCATGAGGCTAGTACCACCACGATGTCCAAGCCCGACGAGTTCCAAGACGATGCTCCCAAGTTCGACTTCACTGCCATCCCTCTTTGTGGCATTGATGATGTCGAGTCCTCAATGACTCTTTTTCAAGACGGTGCATCGATGAGTACGACTACGGAGACCCTCAAGGACCATGCTTTGGAGGCGAGCAAGGATGATGCTTCCATCTTAGGAGGCGAGAGTGATGATGTGCCATCTTCGTCCTTCATCCATGATGACGACAATGAGATGGTTGAGCATGGGATTTTCCCCTCGACCACGGCGACGTATGATGACTTGAGTGACTTGTGCCACCATATTGAGAGTGAGAGTGACTTCACCACTAGCCCCATATATGTGTTGCCACAATTCCCATGTGAGGAGAGCCACAACCCCCACCACTTGAGTGAGATGAGTGACTCCACCATATGTGAGTTTGAGTGCACCTATTTTGAGGGAGTGAGTGAAGCACCACATAGAGAGAGTGAGATAGTTGATAGGTCATGTGAGGCCACTTTCAACACTAACAACTTGACTACCTCTATTGTGTCTTCTCATTTGGTGCTAGGTCCCTTATATGATAACGCGCCGATTCTCGACGACTTCGTCCTACCCTTGGACAAGATGATGGCCATGGTGGAATATGATGCACCCTCGCATGGTTCCATCAAGATGATGATATTGACCACCATTTGGTCTTTCCCACCTCACCTACACCACATGAGTGGAATGACAAAGGTAACATAGGTGAAGGTGATGCTCTAGTCCCACTAGTGGACATTCTTGACATTGATTGCTTGCATGATGTTGATCAACCTCTTACCCTGCTTCATGCTAGTGCGACTTCACCATGCGATGATTTACCCATTTATGATGAGTATGATGATTGCCATGTGGAGTCTATTAGTTGTGATGCCATGTTACATAGGATTTCTTGTGATCATTCTTTAGGTCACATCATGTTTGACAATCCACTTGACTTGTCATATGCTATGCATGAGATCCATCATATGTCATATTTGCAATCTCATCGTAGTGGCAAGATGACAAGCCCATGTTTATTGGCATTTGTTTTCCTTGTAATGATATTGATATGCTCCCTTCGCATCATTTATCTCATATGCCATGCCATGACCACCTAGCTTCGGATATGCATTGTTTTGGATGTTGTCCATTTTCTCCATATGATGTTCCGAATATTGCTCATGAGGAGACCCCCATAGTTTCCTCATACATTTTAGGAGATTTTGATTCATCCCATTCATTGCATCATCCCAATACTTGTGTGCACCATATGCTTCCGATGAATAAACATGCTATTGATGTGACATATACTTGCATTCTCAATTTGTGTCCCCATCGTGTTATACACAATAACTATTGTTTCATGATGGATGACATGTTCTTATACCATGCATCAAATTTCTATGAGCGATGCTTATCTTGTGCTAACTCTCACGTGCACATACACATCATGATGGATGATGTGTACATTTACCACACACACAATCTCTTTCGTTTGTGTCTCTTTTGTGTAGGTACCCACGAATTCTTGTCAACCTCGCAATCCCACGAGTTGACAAAACGAGCTCTAGAGAGCAATGATGACTTGGGATCCCATGGAGTGTCTTTCCCACCGCTCTCTTCACGCAAAGACTTCACGCATTTCTTCTACATGACTCTCACTTGGTATGGGTTATTGTCCATTACATATTATATTCCCATCTTTCCATGTTCACTTTGCATGATATGCTCATTACTATGCCTTTGCCATGCATTCGTGACCCATGGTTTGCATTACACATGATGATTGATTCTCATACTTGTATGTGTATATGCAAGCTTGGTGGAGATATCACTTGTTATTGCCATGTTTGCTTTGTGCCCCATGCCTATGATGATACTATGATCTTGCTTTGTGTTCGTGCTTGCGATATGTCATGTGCATTGTCTATGCCTATTATCTTCTCACATGACATGATTGCAATGATTTCCTCTAGTATGTTGCAACGATTTCAAGGATAAGTGGTGAGGTTGCAACAAGCGACTAAGCATTGTATGTCAGCCAACTTACGAGTACAAGAGTAAGATGAGAAACTACGCAAGCGGTCACAAAGTAGCGATGATCAATAAGTGATGTTGAACTACTTATGTTCGAACATAACCCAACCGTGTTCTCCTCTCGAACTTCCCCAAAAAGAGACAGTCACGGTTACGCACGCGGTTGGTGCATTTTAATTGAGTTTACTTCAAGTCATCTACAACCGGATATTAACAAAGTCCCATCTGCCACATAACCACGGACACGGCTCTCGATAGTATAAACGGTGCAGGGGTGTCCCAACTTAGGCCATGACAAGCTCATGATCCGTGAAGACAATCCTCCATTGCGGGACCCTCCGATCAGTCTCGGAATCCCGGTGCACAAGACATTTCGACAATGGTAAAACTAATCCAGCAAGACCTCCCGGCGTGCCGACACCCTGATAGTAGTCGTGTGCATCTCGTCTCAGGCCATGTCCGGATGGGTCAGCCTACAGGTATATACCAAATACCTCAGGTTTCGCCGAGGCGGCCCCACAGTCTGCCCGTTTGGGACCAACACCATCAGCACTGGCCCCCTGCTATGTAGAAAATCCTCAGGTTCATGACGCCCTATGCCAATTAATTATTAGGTTCAAGTATTATTATGGCAAATGTTAAAACCAATGTTGGGCCTTGCTGGAAGAGTTTTATTCAAAACGAACTGTCAAGAGGGGCCCATAAACTCTCACCGTGTTAGGGACACAAAATCAAGGAACATAACACCGGTATGACAGAAACTAGGGCGGCAAGAGTGGAACAAAACAGCAGGCATAAGGCCGAGCCTTCCACCCTTAACCAAGTATATATGTGCATTAATTAAATAAGATATATTGTGATATCCCATGATATCCATGTCCCAACATGGAACAAACTGCACTGCAACTAGCAACGCTATAAGAGGGGCTGAGCAAAGTGGTAACATAGCCAAACAACGGTTTGCTAGGAAGGGTAAAAAAGGTTAGAGGCTATCATGGCAATTTGGGAGGCTTGATAAAAAAGTGGTAGGTAGCGCGACATTGCAATAGCATCGAGACAACTAGCATAGCAAACATAGTACTAAGATCCAAGGTGACAGTCATCTTACCTGAAATCCCGCTAGGAAGAAGAATGAGTCCATGAAGAAGACGATCCCAGGTAGTCGAACAAATCCTCACAATCACAACGAAACAGGAACTATCGAGAAAGAGCGCAACCGGAAAGAAGCAAACAACATGGTAAACACACAACACATAACATGGCATGATGCTCAACCAAGTATGATGCATGACAAGGCTACATGATGCTACCCATGGCAAGAGGTGATGCATACAAGAACAACACATGAAAGCAAGTTTAAATGAGGCCGAAAACAACACATAACACTTCCGGAAACTCCCCATATGCAAATTTCGGAATTGGTCCAGATCTCAAGAAAACATTATGTTATAGTTTTTAAACATCAAGTTAAAATGCACCAAGATGATCTACATGTCTTTCTAGTCAAGTTACATATAAAGTTCGTTTAATTCGGAGCTACGACCTAAAAGATATGAGCAAAATAAGTTAAACATGGCATTGATGGAAAAACAAGCAAAGCAACATCACAAACACTCCAAAAATGGATGAAACAAGATAACATGAAAATACATGCAAAACTAAGCAAGTTTCATATAGCACATGCTCAAAACGAATCAACGGTTCAACACATACACTCAATACAAGTTTCACATGCATTCTGCCCAAAATAGCAACTAGGCACTTTGCAATCAAGGGAACAACATGCTACAGGAAACATATGGACACAAACTTGAAATACACTTCAAGTACATACAACATGCTTAAATTATCATTAAGGTTCAAGTTCATAGGCATCAGGATTAATCCAACATGATCAAAGCAAAAAAGCAACTTAATAACACAGATTATGACTTAGTGAAAAATAGGGCACACATGTGAGCAGAAATAACATGTTGGAGGTATGAAACAATGATGATATATTGCAATAACATAACAAGCAAAAGCATGGCATTAAATTACAAGTTAGACATGACAAAACATTATTACTAAGCATCTCCAAATGAGCCCTAGATCAATGGCAATCAACAAGACAAGATGCAACATGATATAAGCTGACTCTCAGACTTAAAGGAAATCTGGGAATGCAAGACAATAACATCATGATGCTGACTTTGGAAGCACATAACAGCAAGCATAAAAACTTTAATAATTATGCAAAAGACATGGACATGTGGCAGTCATAATATACTTCATCTTAGACTGGATGACAGATTTAGCATGATGGCAACTTGAGAGCAAGAAAGAGACACACTACAGCAAGTTATAAGGCACCTAAGGGAATGGCATCAAAGTACACATAACAAAGATCAAATAACCTCAAGGCATCATATACATATGACTCATGTACTAGTGGCAACCAATAATACAAGTTTGAATGTTGTAACAGTTTCAGCAAGTGTAAAACAGTAACGACAACATAGCATGTTTGCAAGCTTGGAATAGAGGTTGATGTAGGGTAGGAACCCTATAGCCCGATCTTTCACGATAGGAGCGGAATCCCGCGAAGAACACGGAGAACACAAGGTGGAAAGAGAGGGAAAACACACGTGAAACATAAGAGAAACACTAAATCAACACAAGAGAGTCACACATGTGCTAGATCCTCGAATACATAGGGTTCGCACGGTACACAATCAACCAAGGACGATACAAGGGTAACGGTCTTCTCCGTGAGGAGGTCTTGATGTTCTTCCCTAGAGAGGGGTCTTGAATCCAAAGGGATCTTCTCCGAAGAGGCCGTGGTCTCTCACGAGGAGTATATCCGATGTTGACGAGCGAAGCTCTATCTCTCAAAATGAGCTAAACCAACGCTAACCCTAACTAGGAGGAGGGGGAGTAGTATATATAGTCTAAGCCACGAAGGGGTAAATGGGAAAGAGGATACATGGGCCTCGGGCCCTGTTCATGCGCACAGGCAGGTGCCAGATGTCCGAGCTGGGGGCCGGATGTCCGGTTGTTCGCGAGACGCCGGATGTCCGGGGCACTGTCGGGATGTCCGGCTTGGTGGGGGTCGAATCTGTTCTTCTCTAGAATGGCGTCGCCGGATTTCCGGGGTTGGTCGCTGGATGTCCAGGATTTGCTGAGGCGCCGGATGTCTGGGGAGGCGCCGGATGTCCGGCCGCTGAAGCTCTTGGCCTTCTATTGGTGCAGCTCCTGGGCGGCTGCACAGGCGCCGGATGTCCAGTCGCTGTAGCGTCAGCAGCTCCGTCTTCTTCCGTCGTCGCTTCCAGGCTTCCCTCGCGGATGGTGTAGTTGTTCCTTGGCGCTTGCACACCTCCCCGTCGTCCGTAGTGTTCCGACAATACCTATGCATGCACACGAGTGGAGTTTCAAGTAGTATACCATCCTCAAAGGGTTCAAGTGAGCACGTGTAAAGGAGAAGATTCACCCCTGGGTATGTCATGTAGATGTCGCACGTGTCACTCGCAAAACAGACTCTTGACATGGTGATGTCCATAGGATGCTCCACATCATCTCCCCTCCCTTGGGAAAGATCCGACCTCGGATCGAAAACCAAATCACCATGGGAAAGAGATGGCTTCGCCGTGTAGAAGTGGACGTTCACAAAGTAGTTGTCATCTTGAAGCTTGAAATGGGCACTCTCCAATGTCGCACCGTCTTGTGATTCCTTCAAAAGGAGTAAGGACAACAAACACTTGGAAAAACAAATGTGGTTAGCGTTAGTGCAAAACCAAGCATTCAAGAGGTGAGTAACCAAACAAGTGTCGTCATCATGCAAAGCATATGGTGTGATAAAGGATTGTGACATGCATGTAAGCATATCAATCGAGCACAATCAAAGATATCATGGGGACAAGCATGTAAATGTGAGGTAGTGATGCAAATATGTGTAACAAGAGAATAAGAATCTACCTCAAAGTCATAGCAAGCATGGGCAAAGCACTCAATGAAAGGTCTATGGTAGGCATAAGAAGCATTCACAACACCAAATAGAATGAAGTGTCTAAACACATGGGTCAAGTGCAAGACAATCCAAGCATAACGTGCATGCGGTGTAGTGAATATTGTTTGGCACTCAACACAATGGAAAGAGAAATTGTTCATCATGTGTGAGGCAATCAAGGCAAGCATGTAGCAATCAATGGGACATGGCATATGTGAAGTGATGACATTGTTGCAACCAAACATATGAGAGGAGCAAGTAATCCAAAAATTGGATGCAACACACAAGACATATATATCATGATGCATGTAACGGTGAAAATGACAAGTCGAAGCAAGATCTCTAACATGTGTGCAATCAAGTGGTCCAAGATGAACAATAAGTCTCATGGTGCAAGCAACACAAGTATTATGATCCGTCATATCCACGCTCAAGAAAGATGTCACCTTGTAGGCGTGTCCTTGTGCGTCCTTCACAATGCCGAAGTACAAGCAAGTGCGATGTAGAATCGTCGTGGTAGAAGATGGTTCGCTCTCAAGAGCTCGGATTGTCAACTCAAGTGACGTGGAAGTTGACACGAAGTTCGAGTATCCTACACATGCACGCAACATAAGAAAGAGCGTATGTGCATGGTAGATAAACACATCATCCATCATGATGGTTCTCTTCTCTTGAACATAACCATTAGAAGCGCAAGTGCATGAATAATATGATGCAACAATGGAAATATTCATAGCACTAGGTATATGGTGCAAAGAGGTAAGACAAGCATGCTTCACAAGAAATATGTCAAAATCTCCAAATATATGCGAGAGTGCTATGGGGCCAAACTCATTATCAAGACTAAAGGGATAATTGCACTCAATACATGGCAAATCATCTAGCATGAGAGAGGCAACATATGGAGATATATGACAAGAAGCGATAACAATCATGTGATAAGCATGTAGATGGTTGTCATCAACCGCATTAAATGAGCAAGTATGAATCATCGGTGATGCAACATAAGCAATCATAGTACTCAAGTTGTGCAAGCTAGTAGTGCGAAGATGCAACATACTAGAGGAAATCATTGCAATCATGTCATGTCCATCGGGATTCCGAGATTGATCGGAGGGTCCCGCAATGGAGGATTGTCTCTGCGGATCGTGAGCTTGTCATGGGCTAAGTTGGGACACCCCTGCACCGTTTATACTATCGAGAGCCGTACTCGCGGTTATGTGGCAGATGGGACTTTGTTAATATCCGGTTGTAGATGATTTGAAGTAAACTCAATTAAAATGCACCAACTGCGTGCGTAACCGTGACTGACTCTTTTCGGGGAAGTTTGAGAGGAGAACACGGTTGGGTTATGTTCGAACATAAGTAGTTCAACATCACTTATTGATCATCACTAGTTTGTGACCGCTTGCGTAGTTTCTCATCTTACTCTTGTACTCATAAGTTGGCCACCATACAATGCTTAGTCGCTTGCTGCAACCTCACCACTTATCCTTGAAATTGTTGCAACATACTAGAGGAAATCATTGCAATCATGTCATGTCATGTTCGTTTTGAATAAAACTCTTCCAGCAAGGCCCAACATTGGTTTTAACATTTGCCATAATAATACTTGAACCTAATAATTAATTGGCATAGGGCGTCATGAACCTGAGGATTTTCTACATAGCAGGGGGGCAGTGCTGATGGTGTTGGTCCCAAACGGGAAGACTGTGGGGCCGCCTCAGAGAAACCCGAGGTATTTGGTATATACCTATAGGCTGACCCATCCGGACATGGCCTGAGATGAGATGCGTGCGGCTACTATCAGGGTGTCGACATGCCGGGAGGTCTTGCTGGATTAGTTTTACCATTGTCGAAATGTCTTGTGCACCGGGATTCCGAGACTAATCAGAAGGTCCCGCAATGGAGGATTGTCTTTGCGGATCATGAGCTTGTCATGGCCTAAGTTGGGACACCCCTGCACCGTTTATACTATCGAGAGCCGTGTCCGTGGTTATGTGGCAGATGGGACTTTGTTAATATCCAGTTGTAGATGACTTGAAGTAAACTCAATTAAAATGCACCAACTACGTGTGTAACCGTGACTGTCTCTTTTCGGGGAAGTTCGAGAGCAGAACACGGTTGGGTTATGTTCGAACGTAAGTAGTTCAACATCACTTATTGATCATCACTAGTTTGTGACCGCTTGCGTAGTTTCTCATCTTACTCTTGTACTTGTAAGTTAGCCACCATACAATGCTTAGTCGCTTGCTGCAACCTCACCACTTATCCTTTCCATACCCATGAAGCTTTGCTAGTCTTGATACCCATGGTAATGGGATTGCTGAGTCCTCGTGGCACACAGATTACTACACCAATAGTTGCAGGTATAGGTAATGCGATGATCATAATGTGAAAGTGATGTTTGCTTGTCTTGGAGTTCTTCTTCTTCGTAGATCTTGGGTTAGGTTCCTGGTCAGCAGCCTGGGCTAGCAGGGTGGATGTCATTAGAGCTTTTGTTTGTGTTTCATCCATAGTTGGATGTTTTACTCTTGTATGATATATTGACGTATTCTTGCGGCATTTGTATGCCTCGTATGTATCCCCATCTATTATGTAATGGTGATGTAATGATATCCACCTTGCAAAAGCGTGTCAATATGCGGTTCTATCCTTAGTGGGACCTTTGAGTCTCTTTAGGATAGAGTCGCATATTGGGCGTGTGATGTAGGGTGGAACCCAAGATCACCGATCTTTCATGAAAGGAGCGGATCCCGCGAAGAACACAAAGATCACGAGGGGAAACACGAGAGAATCACTCAAACCAACAAGATGTAGTCACATATATGCTAGATCCTCGAAACACGAGAGGAGATGCAAGATCCACGATCAATAAATGACGATACAAAGGGCAACCGGTTCTTCTCCGTGAGGAGGTCTTGATGGTCTTCTCCGCGAGGAGGTCTTGAATCCAATGTGGATCTTCTCTGAAGAGGGGCCGCGGTCTCTCTCAAGGAGTAGATACATGTGGATGAGCAAAGCTCTATCTCTAAATGAGCTACTACTTTGCTAACCCTAAAACGTAGGTAGGAGGAGAGTATATATAGTCTAGGTGGGTGAAGGGGTACATGGGCTGTGGCCCAACATGTAAACAGCCCACAGGCATCGGACGTTCGGGAGTCACCGATCGTCCGGAGGCTCGTGAGGGTCCGGACGTCCGGTGCTCGTCGGACGTCTGTAGATTTGGCTCGGTTGTGCTTCGGTCGGACGTCCGGTCGGGGTCGGTCGTCCGGAGGGCTTCGGAAATCTTTAATTTTGGCTAGGGTGTGGGTGTGTCGGTCGTCTGGAGAAGGTCGGACGTCCGGAGCCTGGAGATCGTCGGACGTCCGGTCTTGGTCGGTCGTCCAGAGCCTGTAGCTTCTTCCGCATCTCTTCTACTTCACGTCCATCTTCCTCTTCTGATTCTCCTTGCTCCTTAGCTCCTTCAAGGCTAACTCCTTGATACATGAGTATGCATAATGTCTCTATTTAAGGTAGTAGCCATGTCTCATGTGCATCGAAGTGAACTTGTGAGAGGAGAGATGTCACCTCAGTTTCGAGAGCTCTTGCACGTGCTTGTGTCATGGGTCCGCTAGGCACTTGGTGAGATGATGGTAGGTCCATGGGGATGACCTTGGGATGCTCCACATCATCTCCCCTCCCTTGGGGATGATCCGACCTCGGATCAAATTCTTCATCACCATGGTAGGGCGAGAGGTCGTTGACATTGAAGATGTCACTCACGTTGTACTTGTCACATGGGAGGTCGATCTTGTAAGCACTGTTGTTGTAGCGTGCAAGAAGCTTGAAGGGTCCATCCGCTCGAGGTAGAAGCTTGGACTTGCGTTTGGTGGGGAAGCGTTCTTTGCGAAGGTGTAGCCACACAAGATCACCAATGTCGAATACCATGGGTTGCTTGTTGATGTTGAGCTTGGTCGCAAGCCTTTGTACTTGGCGCTCGATGGTGTGCCTTGTATCTTCATGCACCTTCTTGATATGGTTCACACGTGCACTTGCATCCATATTGATGCGCTCTTGTAGTGGTAGAGGAAGAATGTCCAATGGGGACAATGTGTTGAATCCGTAGACGACCTCGAAGGGGGATTTGCCGGTTGTTGAGTGTCTTGCACGGTTGTAGGCGAACTCGGCGATAGGTAGACACTCCTCCCACTCCTTGATGTTTTTTCTTGATGAGCACGTGAAGTAGAGTGGAGAGTGTGCGGTTTGTCACCTCCGTTTGGCCGTCGGTTTGTGGATGGTACACCTTGGAGAAGAGTAGCTTGCTTCCGAGCTTGGCGCATAATGTCTTCCAAAAGTAGCTTAGGAACTTGACGTCGCGGTCTAAGACGATCGTCTTTGGTACTCCATGTAGACATAATATTTCCCTACAAAATAGATTGGCAACATGTGAAGCATCGTCTATCTTGTTGCAAGGAATGAAATGTGCCATCTTAGAGAATCAGTCCACAACGACAAATACCGATTTCTTTCTATTTCTAGTCCTAGGCAATCCAAGTACAAAATCCATGCTAATGTCTTCCCATGGTTGATCTGGAATTGGGAGAGACATGTAAAGGCCATGGGATTGAGCTTTAGACTTAGCTTTGCAACACGTAGAGCATCGATTGGTGAAGCGATTGACGTCGCGAAACATCTTGGGCCAATAGTAGTTCTTATAGAGCGTAGCAAAAGTCTTGTCGCGTCCAAAATGTCCCATTAGTCCTCCTCCATGAGATTCCTGCAAAAGCAACAAACAAAGAGAAGACTCGGGGATGCAAAGCTTGTTAACTCTCATAAGATATCCATCTTTGATGGAATAGCGTTCCCAAGAGATGTGCGTCAAACATTTGGCATAAGGAGTAGCAAAAGTAGGATCATGCTCATACAAGTCTTTTATGTGCTCAAAGCCAATGACATCCAATTCAAGTTGAGTAACAAGCATGCATATGCGGGAAAGGGCATCCGCCACAATATTTTCCTTACCTTTAATGTACTTGATGATATAAGGAAAAGACTCAATAAATTCACTCCATTTTGCATGACTCTTGTTCAACTTGGTTTGACCTTTAAGATAATTGAGCATTTCATGGTTGGTATGAATGATGAATTCATGAGGACGAAGATAGTGTTCCCATTCATGCAAAACTCGTACCAAAGCATATAGCTCTTTGTCATAGATGGGGTAATTGAGTTGTGCTCCGTAAAGTTTCTCACTAAAGTAAGCTATGGGGCGCTTCTCTTGCGTTAACACACCTCCTATGCCATTACCACTAGCATCGCAATGAATCTCAAAGGGCTTGTCAAAGTTGGGTAATGCAAGCACGGGAGGATGAGTAAGCAAATTCTTAAGGTCATCGAAAGAGGTATCTTGGGATAGTCCCCAAACAAAAGGCGCATTTTTCTTGCTCAAAGTATGCAAAGGTGAAGCAATGGTGCTAAAGTCCTTCACAAATCCACGGTAGAAACCGGCTAGACCAAGGAAGCTACACACTTGTTGAAAATTGGTTGGTTGGGGCCAAGTTTTAATAGCATTGATCATAGAGTCATCAACATGAACACCCTTAGAGGAAACTGCAAAACCCAAGAAAACAAGCTTATCAACGCCGAAAAGGAACTTTTCCATGTTAGCATAGAGATGCTCGTTTCGAAGAGTTTGCAAAACGGTTCGAACATGGGTGACACAATCTTTAAGAGATTTGCTATAAACAAGGATATCATCGAAGTAGACCATCACAAACTCACCAATGTAAGGGCGAAAGACATGATTTATAAGACACATGAAAGTACTTGGTGCTTCCGATAGACCCATAGGCATGAAACCACTCATACAAACCAAACTTAGTTTTGAAAGCGGTTTTCCATTCATCACCCTCTTGTATGCGGATTTGATAGTAACCACTTTTAAGATCAATTTTGGAAATATAGTGGCACCACTAAGTTCATCAAGCATATCATCAAGGCATGGAATGGGACACCTATAGCGAACGGTGATAACATTGATAGGTCTACAATCGGAGCACATGCGAAAGCTACCGTCTAGTTTTGGCACAAGAATGACTAGGATGGCACAAGGACTCAAACTTTCACACACATGTCCATGGTCTATGAGATGCTTTACTTGCCTTTGTATTTCTTTGGTTTCTTCGAGGTTGACGCGGTTGGGAGCTTTGTTCGGAAGAGGTGCTCCAGGGATGAGGTCAATGCGATGTTGGATGCCTCGTAGTGGAGGTAGTCCCAGAGGTAGCTCGTCGGGGAAAACATCTTGAATCCTGCAAAAGAGAAGACAACACTAAAGGTAGAGCGTGAGAGGTGTTAGCTTGTATTGCATTGTCCTTGCACAAAAGGACATAGTGTAGGACACTAGATGGGTTCTCACACACTCCTCTTATCTCACCTTTGGTGGCGAATAGGACTAAGTTCTTCTTTTCGCTCATCGTGGAGGTACTCGATTTGGGCTTGTGGCGCTCACTCTCTTTTGGGTGGTTCGCTCTCTCACTATTATCTCCATGATGGGTGGCTTGCTTGTTGGCGATCACGTGGCTTGGAGACATGGGGCAAAGTACGTACTCCTTTCCTTTCATCTTGTAGATGTAGTGGTTCATTCGGCCGTTGTGGATGACACCTCTATCAAATTGCCATGGGCGTCCAAGAATAAGGTGGCAAACGATCATTGGAACGACGTCACACTCCAAAGTGTTTTCGTAGGCGCCAATTTTGAAGGAGACTTGAACTCGATGCTCGACTTGGATAGTGCTAGAGTCGCCAAGCCATTGTACTTTGTAGGGATGTGGGTGCTTCGTCTTGGGCAATTGGAGCTTGGAGCAAAGTTCTTCGCTTGCGAGGTTATGACAACTCCCTCCATCGATGATGACCTTGACGGATCTTCCGTTGATGCTGGCCTTGGTATGAAAGTTATGGCATCTTTGGTCTTCTTCTTGGTGATGTTAAAGAGTCAAAACCTTGGAGAAAACTAGAGCGGGAATTGAATCTTCATCGCAAAAGTCTTGTTCCGTGTCTTCTTTGTTCACTTGCCGGTGTATGGCCACTTTCTCAAGGGCTTCCATTTCTCCTTCACTCATTGAGTCATAAGTGCCGTCGTCGTTGAGGATCATGGTCCGTTTGTTGGTGCACTTATAGGACTTGTGGCCTCAGCCTCCGCATGTGAAGCATTTGAAGGAACTCGTCTTGACGGTCTCATCGGTTGGGGTAAATGATGATGAAGCTCTCGGCTTGAAGTTGCTCATTGTAGGAGGATGACTTGGAGTTGACGAAGCTTCTTGGAACTCGACTTGTCGATGTTGCTTGTAGAAGGCTTGGTAGACGGTGTTGGAGTCATTGAAGCTTGGGTGTTGGAGAAGCCATATGACTTGGATGAGAACTTGGCATACTTGTAATCGTCTTGAACTTGACGTTCCGCTTTGGTAGCTTGATGCACTAGCTTGATGAGGTTCGAGTATGGTTGGAAGTCGGCGATCTTCTTGATAGGATGGTCGAGTCCATTCAAGAAACGTGCCATAGTTTGCTCATCATCTTCCGTGACGTTAGCTCGTATCATGGCAATTTCCATTTCCTTGTACTACTCTTCAACACTCTTGGTTCCTTGCTTGAGTAGTTGAAGTTTCTTGAAGAGGTTGCGGTTGTAGTAAGTAGGCACGAAGCATGCTCTCATGACATCCTTCATTTGCGCCCAAGTAGTGATGGGTGGTTCACCTCTTTCCCCACGACGCTCGATGGCTTGTTCCCACCAAATGAGGACATAGTCTTGGAACTCAAGGGATGCCATCGCAGTCTTCTTCTCTTCTTCATAGTTGTGCAAGCTGAAGATTTTGTCGACCTTTAATGCCCATGAAAGGTACTCTTCGGGATCGCTGCTTCCATTGAACTTGGGCATGGTGAATTTTAGCTTGTCGTAGCGTTTCTCTTCATTGTGTTGGGTCGGGGATGATGATGCCCATGTTGTTGAGGATTGGAAAACTCGTGTTGCTCTTGGTGAGGAGGGTTGTCAACCTCATGTTGCTCTTGTCGTGGAGGATTTCCATTGTCTTCATGCTCTTGGAGAACCTCATGTTCTTGGCGAGCTTGTGGAGGTACTTGTTGAGCTTGACATTGCACACGAGCTTGATATCTTCGTTCATGAACTTCTTTGCGAAGTGCTTCCTCTTGTTCACGCCGATGGCGATTGCGTGCGACGACGGCGTGACTCGAATCTTGAAGGGCACGTTGCTCTTCAAGTGACTTGGAGTTGTTGTTCTCGGTGTTGTGCCTCGGCATCTTGTGCATCATGGTGTAGACGTGCTCGCTCTTCCTCTTCATGTTGGCATTGTCGTTGTCGTTCTCGTGCTAGCGCAAAGGCTGATTGGTTTGGACGGTGCCGGTGCTCTTGAGAGTCGGTGTCGCGTAGAGGATTGAGGCTTGCTTGACGATCGTTGCGCGCGGCACAGTGTTCGATGTCGGTGTACTTGAGACGAAGAGGGTGAAGTCGGAGTGGCGACTTGAACGGCTCCTTCTTGAAGAGGACGAAGTGGAAGAAGAGCGGTTGAGCAACAAAGCATGAATCTCGTCCATTCGTGCATCGTTCTCTTGCTTGTGATCGTCGAGCTTGTGGTCAAAGTAGTCCCTTGTACGTTGCTCGGAGAGTCGCAAGTCGGTGGCGAGGTTGTCGATGCATTCACTCATCGATTGTTGCTCTTGATGCAAAGCACGTTGTGCACCAAAGAGGTGGCTCTTTGTGACGTAGGAGTTCATGTCGTCGTCTTGTCCAATGAAGAGTGGGTTGGTAGAAGTATTTGGCCTACCCATCATTCCAACAGAAATATGTGAGTGGGAGAAAGAGAAGAATGTATACCAAATGTACCTTGACCGAAGTTGAAGGTGGCTCAATGATAACTCCAATGTGGAACAAGGAAATAGCACAATTGGTACCAATTCTTGTCGGTTTCTCACACCTACACAAGTAAAAGCTTATGGTGGAGCTTGGTTAGGATGGTGGCACAAAATTTGATGCAATTGTAAGTGAGCTTCAATAATTTTGGAAAAGATTCACATGTTTGCAATGCAACAAGCAGACCAAGCAATATAAGGTACACGGAAACACACACGCAAAGAGATAAGTGGGGTCATGCAACCAAGGGTGAGCCAAAATGTGGAATCCACGAAAATGCTCTTGTTGCACAACACTAGAGAGACGCTAGCACGATTGCACAATAGGCAGATACGAAGACTTGTGCACAACCTACTAAGCAAAAATGTAACGACTTCTATCCCAAGTATGCTCTATGTATGGTGTTTCGATGATATGATCCAAGATGATCTAGTATGACAATCTTAATGTTGTATGATGCTATGGTTCTTGCTTAAAATCTCTTTGCTTATCTTTCTCTTTTGCTTAAAATCTTGTTTGGCTCTTTGTTGTTTGAGCTCTTTTCTCATGCAATGCTTCACGATATACACCAATGATGACAACCTTGTGACACAAGAGATGATACCAAGATATGCACTAATGATGTATGTATGGTATAGGAAGTATGATCACTAATGTGCACAAGTCTCATTGCCGGCAATACTCAAAGGCTAGTCTCGATGGGTAAGCGACGCAAAGGAGTAAGGCAATGATGGCTATCAATGTAATGGCAAGAATGATGTATCCAATACCAAAATGAGGTTACCGTTTCTTTCGTACGGTATGGTGTCAAAATGTTGGCACGAATACCAAGATGTAGTTGAGGTGGTCGCTGTTGATGACGCGTCCGTGGCGAAGATGAGCGGCGGTGATGTTGATGTTGAACCGTACCAAAATAGCCGAAACACAATAGGACACGGAACGGCAACTCAAATTCTCAAAGCTCGAAATGGGAAAACGTGTCGGAGTGTGAAACGGGTACGCAATGGTGGTGGTATGCGGAAGTGGTGATGGTGTATAGGTTGTGGGAGTGCGTATACGGAAGTGGGGCGATGGTGGTGACCAAACTGAAGAAAATTCAGTTTCGTCAGGGAACGTCGGGCGTCCAGGATGGGCCGGTCATCCGGTCGTCGGACGTCCGGAGGGTCGGACGTCCGATGCCTGGGCAATTTTCGGGCACGGGATGAACAGCTCGTGGACGTGCTGGAGAGTTCGAAACTTGTCGAATCCGGGCGATTTCGTGGATGGAAAAGGTGGAGACAAGGTGGAAAAGCTAGATCTACTATAGGCAAAGCAAATCCATGGATCAAATCCAACAAAATTTCAACACACCAACAAATCACAAAACAATTTGGAGCTATTTTTGTGGGGAATTTTTGAATTAGGACAAAATCAACAAAAAACATGGCTAGAAACACTACGGGGAGGCTCCGAAATCGTGATCAACGTGGCTCTAGATACCAAGACGATGTAGGGTGGATCCCTAGATGGCCGATGTTTCACGAAAGGAGCGGATCCCGCAAAGAACACAAAGAACACGAGGGGAAACATGAGGGGAAACACGAGAGAATCACTCAAACCAACAAGATGTAGTCACACATATTCTAGATCCTCGAAACACGAGAGGAGATACAAGATCCACGATCAACAAAGGACGATACAAAGGGTAACCGGTTCTTCTCCGTGAGGAGGTCTTGATGGTCTTCTCCGCGAGGAGGTCTTGAATCCAATGTGTATCTTCTCCGAAGAGGGGCCGCGGTCTCTTTAAAGTAGTAGATCCGATCTGGATGAGCAAAGCTCTATCTCTAAATGAGCTACTACTTTGCTAACCCTAAAACGTAGGTAGGAGGAGAGTATATATAGTCTAGGTGGGCGAAGGGGTACATGGGCTGCGGCCCAACATGTAAACAACACACAGGCGTCGGACGTCCGGGAGTCACTGGTCGTCCGAAGGCTCCCGAGGGTCCGGACGTCCGATGCTCTTCGGACTTCCATAGATTCGGCTCGGTTGTGCTCCGGTCGAACGTCCGGTCAGGGTCGGTCGTCTGGGCGTCGGTCGCCCGGAGGGCTTCAGAAATCCATAGTTTTGGCTCGGGTGTGGGTGTGTCGGTCGTCCGGAGAAGGTCGGACGTCCGAAGCCTGGAGAACGTCGGACGTCCGGTCTTGGTCAGTCGTCCGGAGCCTGTAGCTTCTCCCGCATCTCTTCTTCTTCACATCCATCTTCTTCTTCTGATTCTCCTTGCTCCTTATCTCCTTCATGGCTAACTCCTTGATACCTGAGCATGCATAATGTCTTTGTTTGAGGTAGTAGCCATGTCTCATGTGCATCGAAGTGAACTTGTGAGAGGCGAGATGTCACCTCGGTTTCGAGAGCTCTTGCACGTGCTCGTGTCATGGGTCCGCTAGGAACTTGGTGAGACAATGGTAGGTCCATGGGGATGACCTTGGGATGCTCCGCATCAGCGTGATAAGTTAGTTTCATTCGTTGCGATGTCAGCTCTTTTCATCCGGTGGTTTTCTCGTCAAGTTGATTCGACTCTCTTTGTCCTTGCAAGATCAGATCTTGGTTCTTTCTCAACGAAGTTGTTCCCCCATGTGAAGTTGTCTTTCTTTTCCCACCTGCCCACCCCTTTTCTTCTTGGAGCCGAAGTCCTCAATCGAGTATCCATCCTATTCGTGCGAAGCCTTTGCATTCTTTCCTCACTTATTTCAACTGGTATTTTCTCTTATTCGTCGGTTCCCCGTTCCAAGTTGCCTTTGTTTTACCCCCCCCCCCCCCCCCCTTCTTTTTCGGAGTCTAAGACTCTATTCGAGCATCAATTTCATTCGTGCAGAGCCTCTTCAGTCTTTCCTCAATTGTCTCAACCGATGAAATCTCGTCTAGTTCATCATTGTTCGTCTCGTTTTCTTGCTGGTGGGTCCAATTCAAGTTTTCGGTGTTGATCATATTCCTTTCCTTGACTGAAATGTTTCCCCTTGCTCGTTCGCCTCTCACCAGTTTATCCTTCCGGAGGGCCCAGGACATCTCAGAAGATTCGCATTCACTACTGCAGGAGACTGCTAACGCGACACTACGATCAGAGACCCTTTGCCGAAACTGTTTGTGATACAATAATCGCAAACGGTGGTGTAAAAACACCCGTTAAAAGGTGCAAAAGGTTTGTGATGATGTATGCATCAAACACGATTCAGGTTTTAGTTGCGTGTGCGATGAAGGGCATACAGTTAATCCATTCAAACTGTCTGCGATGAGGCAGAACAACAGAAATGGGCGGCCATAACAATGTGTGTGCGATGCAGGACACATGGTTAATCCATTCGAACTGTTTGCGATGAGGTGGAACAACAGAAACGGGCAGCCATATCAATGTGTGTGTGATATACGACATACCATTAATTCGGACGAACTGTTTTCGATTCAACTTAACAAGATGTGTGTGATATGCAGCATACAGTTCACATGGATGAACTGTTTTCGATGAGACAAAAGAACACAAACGAGTCATGTAAACAAGATGTGTGTGATATGTGGCAAACAGCCGACTCAAATGAACTGTTTGCGATGAGAAATTACAACACAGACGGTCAATACAGTTCCTTCGTGTGTGATTCTGTGTGTACAAAAAACTTTGAAAAATGCAAACTAGTTGCTTGCGGTGGATAGGAGTATCGCACACGATGCGTCTGCGAGTACTCGTGTACGATGATTAGTATGTTACACATACGTTTCCTTATGTGAACATATGTGTGAATTTGCAATATGAACATTTAATATGCAAATGCCTTCTGGACATCGGGCACACGCTTAAACTTAATGAACTATGTACGATACTAATACTTTCCATGAAAACTTATGAACTTGGGTAACAACATTTGAGTAACATATATATAGTGGTTAAACTATTCGACAAAAGGAGGATCTTCCTAACACAATTTTGACAACCATAAGTTCCATATCTACATACTTAACATAGTAACAACTATCACATTTTAAGAGGCTAAGGGCCAACAACCATATGGTCCATATCTACATACTTAACATATATAGTAACAACTAGCACATTTTAAGAGGCTGAGGGCCAACAACCACAACTATCCACTGGAAGCAGCTTGATCATGGTGACTCGGCATCTCGTCAATGAAAAGGAAGAGCCCTCATGTGCCTTGGTAGAGCAGGAGTAGAACAGTGTCTCCAATTTTCCAATATGGATGCATTGCCACAAGAAGCGATTACTTGTTAATTTGAATGGTTACATTTTTGCGGGAAATGCAGTACCTTGCAATCACTTTTGCGTTATTAGTAGGCACAAGTGTAATTTGACCATGCCAGGAAATTGATCCAGGAACAGCTACAGGAGGCAATTTCTGTTGACATGTAGAATAAAAAACACTTCTAACATATCGTTGAAGATATATATAGTTTATGAGCATCAACATTAAAATAAGACGTTTTACCAGCGCTTTGTGCACACAATTGGTCTTGTTCAGTGAGTGCACCATAGGTCTAATTAATCCCATCCAAAATCCAGCATTCATACGTTGTGCTATCTTTGTCAGATTATCAACAAAGTTTATGACATGCTTCAAGTCCTTCCAGCGAAATTTGGTACGCTTAGTAACGTACAGATCGTTCACTATGCATCCAACATATCCTACTTAAAAGGTGGAAATGTATTATTTATTCAGAACATGGCAGAAGAATATATAATGTGCATAAATTGGTAAACATAATTTGTTACTGCCTAGGAACGGAGTCAGAATATGATATCACCATTGGTTGCTTAAATAGTGATCAATTAGTTGCTTAAATAGTAATATGACAGCATGGAGAGTGTTGAAAGGACACTAACCTCGATCAGACTTTGATCGGCTGATGACGTTGGGGAAGTAAGCATCCATGTTAATTAGACCAGGTTGTGGTGCACGCACTAGAATTTTATTGCCAGCTTTCAGTTCATAACACTTAGACATTTTTCTCCAAAGGTCCGCATTAAAATAGGAGTGACCATCTTTATCAAGTTTTACGCTAACCGTCATTGTAAACCCATGTTGTGTTGTCAATATGACATCCTGGGAGTCATCACTAAAGTAAATCCCAGGATTTCCTTCTACTCCTATTCTTGCAAAGCAAGGGATGTACTGCTTCAAATGAAAATTAAGATCGTAAATTAGATATATTAAAATAACCGAGCAAGATGCAAATATGGGAGTAACTGATAGAACATATCCATATACAGATGCAAGCAAAGTATAAAAATATAGAATAAAAAATAGATAATGTAACAAAGATTTGATGCAAATATATGGATAATGTAGCAACAGAGTTATGTTCACAAATTTAGGCCATGCGGACCGTGGTAGGTTGAGATTGAACATACTGAGCGCTCCCTGAAGTCATCCAGAATGGTGAGATAGAACTTTGTTTCCGACTGGCCACGACCATAGTTGCCCGATTTGTGCTCGCACTGTGCACACATGAATGAACACCCATGAATCAGCTAGAACAAAAATGATTCCATGGCGATTTCCATCGGTTGATTAACAGCGACGGATGGACTGTGATAAGAGATGAGTGAATATTTCGCTAATTAAGTTGATTACCTTCTCCATGAGAAAAATCCCTGGCCCAATCCCGCAGAAAACCCCAGTCGACGAGAGTCTAGAATGTCAGTGCAGATAGGTGGCGGAAAGCGGTGGAGGCAAAATCCGGTGCCGTTTGGCCTGCGACCTACTGCCGCCAACAGCCGTCGACCTTAGGGTGCAGAGCTGCGGAGGAGTCCGCGGCGAGTGAGTGGGGACGAAGTGGGTGAGGGTTTTCTTTTCCTTTTTCATGTGTGAGTGAACACACACGGTTCGCAAAGGCGACGGAGATGAACCGTGTGCGATAGTAAATCACCGAGATTGAATGGGAATACAAATTTCTTTTGTCTTTCATCCATGAATTTTTTTTCTATGATGAACAAAAACCCTGCTAATCACTGTGTTCAAATTTGACACTTTCCTGGGTTCATTTACAATATTTAGGGGATTATGTGCATTTTGTAGGCATTAATGCACGTAATTCAAATTCAAACAATTGGTGCATGAAAGGGTGCACAAGAACGGTCTGGAAAAACCATACTCGTGGTATTTAGTAATTTCTCAAGCCTTGTACAAGGAATGGGCAGAGATTTCAATGGAGTCAACCACAAACGCGTCATTTATTGGGTTATCAACTATAGAACAATGAAATATGTGCTTGAAAAACATGATGGCTGGCATGGTGCCATGGTATGGCCTCACTGTTCCCTGGTTAAAAGCTGAGAAGGTTTGATTTATATCATCATGCACGCCCTTCATCAATCGAACCATCACCGAGGAAGTTCAATCCTTTCGAGAGGGAAATCACCAAGATTGAAGGGGAATCCAAATTTCCGTCCTAGTTTGTCTTTCAGTTTTTTTCCAACGATCAACATACCGCCTCAAATGAAACGTGTTCAAATTTGACATTTTTCCGAACTCATTTACCATATTTAGGGGATTGTGTGCATTTTCTAGGCATTAATTATGCACATAATTCAAATTCAAACAATTAGTGCATGAAAAGGTGCACAAGAACGGTTTGGAAAACCATGCTCGTGCTATAAAAAATGAAACACATGGTTGGAAAACAAGATGCCTGGTGTGGTGCCATGGTATGGCCTCACCATGCTCCTGGTAAAAATTGGAGAATGTTTTCCTTATGTCGTGATGCGCGCCTTTCATAAAATGAACCATCATCCGAGGAAGTTTCATGGTTTCGAGGGGGAAATCACCAAGATTGAAGGGGGATCCAAATTTCCTTTGTCCTTTGTCCTTTGTCCACGAGTTTTTTTCTATGATGAGCATACAACCTGGAAATCACCGTGTTCAAATTTGGCACTTTTCTAGGTTCATTTGCCATATTTAGAGGATTATGTGCATTTCCTAGGCATTAATGCACATAATTCATGTTCAAACAATCGATGCATGAAAGGGTCCACAAGAACGGCCTAGAAAACCATGCTCGTTCCATTTAGTAAATTCTCATGCCTTTTACAAGGAATGGACAGATATTTCGATGAAATGTGTGGCAATAGTCAACCACAAATGTCTGTTTGTTGGGTTTTCAACTATAAAAAATGAAATAAATGCTTAAAAAACATGACGCCTGGCATGGTGCCATGGTATGACCTCACCATGCCCTGGTAAAAATTTGAGAAGGTTTGGCTTATGTCATCATGCGCGCCCTTCATAAATCGAACCATCACCGAGGAAGTTCCTTGCTTTTGAGAGGGGAAATCACCAAGATTGAAGCGGAATCCTAATTTCCGTCCTAGTTTGTCATTCAGTTTTTTCCAACGACCAACATACCACCTCAAATGCAACTTGTTAAAATTTCACATTTTCCCGGGCTCATTTACAATATGTAGGGGATTATGTGCATTTTCTAGGCATTAATGGACATAATTCAAATTGGAACAATCGGTGCATGAAAAGGTGCACAATAACGGTCTGGAAAACCATGCTCGTGTTATTTACCACATTCTCATGCCTTCTACAAGGAATGGGAAGATATTTCAAGGAAATGTGTGGCAATAGTCAACCATAAATGCGTCGTTTACTCGGTTAACAACTCTGGCTTGGTGCCATGGTATGGCCTCACCATGCCCTGGTAAAAATTGGAGAATGTTTTCCTTATGTCGTGATGCGCGCCTTTCATAAATCAAACCATCACCAAGGAAGTTTCATGGTTTCAAGGGGGAAATCACCAAGATTGAAGGGGGGTTCCAAATTTCCTTTGTCCGTTGTCCACGAGTTTTTTCTACGATGAACATACAACCTGCAAATCACGGTGTTCAAATTTGGCACTTTTCCGGGTTCATTTGCCATATTTAGGGGATTCTGTGCATTTCCTAGGCATTAATGCGCATAATTCAAGTTCAAAAAATTGATGCATGAAAGGGTCCACAAGAACGGCCCAGAAAACCATGCTCGTGCCATTTAATAAATTCTCATGCCTTTTACAAGGAATGGACAGATATTTCGATGAAATGTGTGGCAATAGTCAACCACAAATGTCTGTTTGTTGGGTTTTCAACTATAAAAAATGAAATAAATGCTTAAAAACATGACGCCTGGCATGGTGCCATGGTATGACCTGACCATGCCCTGGTAAAAATTTGAGAAGGTTTGGCTTATGTCATCATGCGTGCCCTTCATAAATTGAACCATCACCGAGGAAGTTCCATGCATTCGAGAGGGGAAATCACCAAGATTGAAGCGGAATCCTAATTTCCGTCCTAGTTTGTCATTCAGTTTTTTCCAACGATCAACATACCACCTCAAATGCAACGTGTTCAAGTTTGACTTTTTCCCGGGCTCATTTACAATATTTAGGGGATTATGTGCATTTTCTAGGCATTAATGGACATAATTCAAATTCGAACAATCGGTGCATGAAAAGGTTCACAATAACGGTCTGGAAAACCATGCTCATGTTATTTACCACATTCTCATGCGTTTTACAAGAATGGGAAGATATTTCAAGGAAATGTGTGGCAATAGTCAACCATACACGCGTCGTTTACTCAGTTAACAACTATACAAAAAATGAAACACATGGTTGGAAAACATGACGCCTCGCTTGGTGCCATGGTATGGCCTCACCATGCCCTGGTAAAAATTGGAGAATGTTTTCCTTATGTCGTTATGCGTGCCTTTCATACGAACCATCACCGAGGAAGTTTCATGGTTTCAAGGGGGAAATCACCAAGATTGAAGGGGGTTCCAAATTTCCTTTGTCCTTTGTCCATGATTTTTTTCTACGATGAACATACAACCTGCAAACCACCGTGTTCAAATTTGGCACTTTTCCGTGTTCATTTGCCATATTTAGGGGATTCTCTGCATTTCCTAGGCATCAATGCACATAATTCAAGTTCAAACAAGCGATGCATGAAAGGGTCCACAAGAACGGCCTAGAAAACCATGCTCGTGCCATTTAGTAAATTCTCATGCCTTTTACAAGGAATGGACAGATATTTCGATGAAATGTGTGGCAATAGTCAACCACAAATGTCCATTTTTGGGTTTTCAACTATAAAAATGAAATAAATGCTTAAAAAGCATGACGCGGGCATGGTGCCATGGTATGCCTTGGTAAAAATTTGAGAAGGTTTGGCTTATGTTGTCATGCACGCCCTTCATAAATTGAACGATCACCGAGGAAGATCCATGCTTTCGAAAGGGAAATCCTCAAGATTGAAGGGGAATCCAAATTTTCTTCGTTCTTTGCCCTGGAGTTTTTTTCTACGACGAACATACACCCTGCAAATCACCGTGTTCAAATTTCGCATTTTTCCGGGCTCAGTTACCATATTTAAGGGATTATGTGCATTTTCTAGGCATTAATGGACATAATTCAAATTCAAACAATCGGTGCATGAAAAGGTGCACCAAAATGGTCTGGAAAACAATGCTCGTGTTATTTAGCACATTCTCATGCCTTTTACAAGGAATGGGCAGATATTTCAAGGAAATGTGGGGCAATAGTCAACCATAAACGCGTCGTTTACTCGGTTAACAACTATACAAAAATGAAACACATGGTTGGAAAACATGAAGCCTGGCTTGGTGCCATGGTATGGCCTCACCATGCCCTGGTTAAAATTGGAGAATGTTTCCCTTATGTCATGATGCACGCCTTTCATAAATCGAACCATCACCGAGGAAGTTTCATGGTTTCAAGGGGGAAATCACCAAGAGTGAAGGGGGCTCCAAATTTCCTTTGTCCTTTGTCCACAAGTTTTTTCTACGATGAACATACAACCTACAAATCACCGTGTTCAAATTTGGCACTTTTCCGGGTTCATTTTCCATATTTAGAGGATTATGTGCATTTCCTAGGCATTAATGCGCATAATTCAATTTCAAACAATTGATGCATGAAAGGGTCCACCAGAACGGCCAAGAAAACCATGCTCGGGCCATTTAGTAAATTATCATGCCTTTTACAAGGAATGGATAGATATTTTGATGAAATGTGTGGCAATAGTCAACCACAAATGTCTGTTTGTTGGGTTTTCAACTATAAAAAATGAAATAAATGCTTAAAAAACATGACGCCTGGCATGGTGCCATGGCATAACCTCAGCATGCCTTGGTATAAATTTGAGAAGGTTTGGCTTATGTTGTCATGCATGCCCTTCATAAATCAAACCATCACCAAGGAAGTTCCATGCTTTTGAAAGGGAAATCCTCAAGATTGATGGGGAATCCTAATTTTCTTCGTTCTTTGCCCTGGAGTTTTTTTCTACAATGAACATATGCCCTGCAAATCACCGTGTTCAAGTTTTGCATTTTTCCGGGCTCATTTACCATATTTAGGGGATTATTGATGTAGGGTGGAACCCTAGATGGCCGATCTTTCACGAAAGGAGCGAATCCTTGAAGAACACAAAGAACACGAGGGGAAATCATGAAGGGGCACAAAGAGAAACACTCAAACCAACAAGATTAAGTCACACATGTGCTAGATCCTCGGAACACGAGAGGAGATACAAGATCCAAAGTCAACAAAGGATGATACAAGAGGTAACTGGTCTTCTCCATGAGGAGGTCTTGAGGTTCTTCCCGTGAAGGGGTCTTGAATCCTCTTGGTGGATCTTCTCCGAGGAGGCGCTATCTCCGAGGGGAAGGTAACCAAGTGGATGAACAAAGCTCTCACACAAAATATCAGCTAATCCTTTGCTAACTCTAACTAGGGGGAGGTGGAGGAGTATATATAGTCTAGGGACACGAAGGGGTAAGTCGGGGATACATGGGCCTCGGGCCCGATCTCTGTGCATAGACAGGCGTCTGACGTTTGAAGGCTCAGGATGGTCCGGACGTCCGGTGGTCTCCAGACTTCCGTAGATTTCGTTATGTCACCGTGGTGTCGGTCGACCGGTGGTGCTCGGTCGTCCGGGGCCTGGGGTGTGTCGGACGTCCGGTACTTGCCGGTCGTCAGGCCGTTGTGGATTCTGTCGGCTGGCCCTTCTGGCTGGCTGAGTGTCCAAGCATCGGACGTCCGGCGTTGTCTGGTCGTCCGAAGGCTGAAGACATCGGGCAGCTTCTTCTCTTGGTCCTAGTACTTGGCGTCCTCGCTAGCTCGTCCGTTCGATGTGGTGGCTCCGTGGCTTTCCTCTAAGTACCTGAACATGCATAGCACACACGTTGGAGGTAGTAGCCATGTCTCACATGTAGAAAGTGAAGGTTCGGAGAGGAGCGAGTTCACCTTGTGTCCAATTGCGTATATTGGAGGTCTCTTCATATGTCCTCTTGGGGCTTGGAGAGTAGTCGGAGTGTACATGGGGATGAACGTGGGATGCTCCGCATCACTCCCCCCCCCCTTGGGAAAGATCCGACCTCAGATTGTGATCCTCTTCACCATGGAAACGGTTGTCGTGGACGGACTTGTAGTTGGATGGAGTTGAAGGCATGGTGCAAACCAAATACTCCAAGGTGTCTCCGGTATGTTGTACATCCAAAATGAGCATACACAAAGTACACTTGGAAATACAATGGTTAGCGCACACAAAGTGTCCATCAAGTAAGTATGAGTCCGTGCTGCAAGATTGTTCGTGACAAAGCGCATGAAGCTTATGAAGATGATATAGAATGATATGCAAAGCATTCATGGGAGCAAAAGCATTCAAAATGCACACAAATGTGTTGTGAATATGATCAATGCAACCATGGTGACAAATGATGTCATAGTGGGACGGTTTATCAAAAGCATGAACATGGTAATTGGTGCTCAATATGAGTATGTGATCATGCAATTGATGATGGGCAATATGATCATGATGTATGAAGATGCCATCAAGAAAGATCACAACAAATTTGCTAAGGAAATGCACAAGCTCATATATCATGGATGACATGGGAATACAAGATGCAACAAGGCAATCATAATGTGGGTCAATCCATCCATAAGATGCAAATTTGTCATGTGTATGATATGTCCATCGAGCATGACATGTGTGAGCACAATCAACAAATATGGAGGTGTTGGTGTACCAATGCTCGATGTTGTGGCGTGAGTGGAGGTTCGAAGGTGCATCCAATAAGTCCGAGTGCTCCTCAACTTGAAGGTCCATAGAGCCAATTTCCAATGTCGGTCCTCAATCAAGTATGTGCAACATGTAGACAAGAAGAAGGAAACAACAATGAAAGAATGACCCATCCAATATGCGTATGTGAGGATGGCTCAAAGGGAAGGAGGTCACCTTTAGGAGATTCTCGCAAATGTTGTTGCTGCACATCGTGTATGCCTTCACATGACCAAGCTGTCGCATAACGACACTGCCTTGTGAATCCTCCAAACTAAAAGAACATGACAAACACTTGGAAAAACAAATGAGGTTAGCGGAAGTGCAAAACCTATCATTCGTGTGGTAAGATACCCAACTAGGGTATGCATCATGCTCATCATAAGAAAGGACAAGGGAGCATTTCATAGTATGGAGGCATATGATGCGAGAACAACCAAATACAATAGGCGCAATCAAGCAAGCATGCATCACAAGTAAAGTGTCCAGGTCTCCAAGATCAATAAGCATAGATGCAACAATTGGAGGCAAGCGACAATGAACAAGATGTATCATGTGAGAGGCATGAACATATATGTCATCAACCCAAGAAAGCGTGTAAGAAAGGAACATGGGTGATGCAACAAAGCAAGCAATCATAGCAATCAAGTGGTGTGAGCTAGTAGTGCGAAGATGCAACATACTAGAGGGAATCATGTCAAGCATCTCATGTGTGCAAATGGTGGTCATGAATAATGCACAAGACATATCACAAGCATGAAGGCAAGATATGAGCAAAATATGATCAATGTATTGGCGAGATGCCATATGTAAATAGCAATGGGACATCATGACTCTCCCAACACAACAAGCAACAATAGCATGAGGCACATGATAAACATGGCAATAGCAACAAGGATCTCCACCAAGCATGCAAATACACATATGAGTAGTAAAATAGTGAATCATGGGTAACTGCAAGCAAGGGTCACAATTGCATGGCAAAGACAGAAATAGGCATAACATGCAAAGTGAACATGGTACAATGGGCATAAATGAACAAGTAATATATAGCCCATAGCCGTGTGAGAACCAAGTAGAAGAGATGTGCGTAGTCCTTGCACAACAGGAACGATGGTAAGGATAGTCCACGGGATCCCAAATTGTCGTTGCTCTCTTGGGATTGAGAGGTTGTTTCGTCAACTCTTAGGATTGAGAGGTTGACGAGTATATGTGAGTACCTACACAAAACAAAGACAAAGGGAAAATTGTGTGTGCGTGGTATATGTACACATCATCCATCATGATGCGCACATGCAAGTGTTGGTTAGAACAAAATAGCCAATGCTCAAATAAATGAGATGCGTGATATAGAAACATGTCATCCATCATGATTGGTTTGTTGTTATGTATAGCATAATGGAGACTCAAATTGTGTAATGCATCACAAGAAATATGTTGAGCATTGTTATTCATGGAATGCATACGGTGCAAGCAATTATGAGAATCATGCAAAGTATGGAATGCATCAAAATCTCCTAATATGTATAAGGAAACTATGGGGGTCTCCTCATGAGAACTAATGGAAACATCACATGGAGAATATTGACAACATCCAAAACAAAGCATATTTGGTTCTATGTGATCATGGCATGTCATAGTAGAGGAATTGCGCAAATCATGTAAAGGAAGCATGGCAATATCATCACATGAAAAACAAAAGCCAATGACCATCATCTCGTCATCTATGCCATAAGTTAAAATGGGATTTATGTTAATGGGGCATGCATAGCTACTATGTTGAGATTGAAATGATGCAATATGGGAGATCTCACTCATAGCATATGACAAGTTCAAAGGATTGTCAAACATGATGTGACCGATAGAATTTTCACATGATATCCTATGGAGTATAGCATCACAACTAGGAAAATCAACATGCTCATCATCATATTCATCATAAGTAGGTATGTCATGACATGAAGAAGTCGCACTAGCATGAAGCATGGGAATAGGTGGATCAACATCATGCAAGCAATCATTAGTGAGATAGTCCACTAGTGGGACAAGAGAAGCACCATCACTTATATTACCTTTAGAGCATCGTTCATGTGTTGTAGGTGAGGTGTCGAAGACCAATGCGTGATCATCTTCATCTCGATGGAACCATGTGGTGGGTGCATCATCGTCCACCATGGCCATCATCGTCTCCATTGGAGGTATGGACTCGCCGAGATAGGCGTGTCGTCATGTAGGAGACCTAGCACCAAAGAGCAAAACACACTAGGAGTAGAGGTTATGCCGTTAGAAATCATAGTGGCCTCACATGCCGTGTCAACTACCTCAATCACTAAGTGTTGTGGCTCACTCACTCCCTCTTGGATGCTCTCACTCGTATGGTTGGTGGAGTCACTCAAATGGCTCTCAACCTCACATAGGATGTGTGGCATGCACACAAGTGTGGGGCTAGTGGTGGTCACACTCATCCTCTCATAGGAAATGCACTCAATGTCACATATGGTGGAGTCACTCATATCATTCGTGGGGTGGTGGCTCTCCTCACATGGCAATTGGGGCATCTCGTCACATGTCGTTGTAGGAGAAATGTTGGTGCAAATTTCTCCATGCTCAATCATGTCGTAGTCGTAGCCGTGGATGAAGGCCGAAGATGCACATCATCACTCTCCTCTAAGGCCAAAGATAAGGTCTCATGTGAGGTCTCGTAGCTTGACTCGAGGTATGAGTCCAATATGGGTGTCGTCTTCATGTTGTTGAAGAGGTTCATGCTCGTCGCTGTGGTCAAAGGGGATGGCCCTTGCTCGACCTTCTTGTCACCGTCTTGTTGTTGGAGGCCCATATGATGTGGCACCTCGTAGCTCGTCTCCATGGCCGAGGGGAAATTCCCATGCTCGGCCATCTTCCTTGAAGGGCTTCCGAAGATGGAAGTGTCGCCCTCACTCGTAGGTGGCCGCCTTGTACTTGATGATGTCGATGTAGTTGAACTCACGGGAAGTAGGCGAAGATGCTGTACGTCCAAAGGAGAAGATGCCTTGATAGCACTTGGCAAATATGCCAAAGTGGTTGTTGTAGCCGTAGCTCCGTCTTGGTGGTGCTCGTCTCGCGGTCTTCTCTTATGCTCACGAAGGTTGGCCTTGGCGTGAAGTAGGGCATGTTGGGACTTGTGCATTTACGCTTGGCGAGCATCTTCATGAAGATGGTGTGGTTGTCGTGCTTGAGCTCGATGGCGTTCATCGTCGTCGTGCACATGATGCTTAGAGGTGACTTGCCCTTCATGACGATGTGTATCACGAACGTGATGGTGGTCGCCATGGAGATGTGAACATGGATGACTTGCGCTTGCATCATTTTTGCGCTCCGAAGATGATTGACTTGCTCGCCGTCGCCTTGAGGATGATGAAGGGGAAGAACGTTTGATCAATAAGGTCTGAATCTCCTCCATCCTTGCATCTTGCTCCTCCTTTTGTGCGGAAAGCTTGTTGTCGATGTAGTCCCTTTTCCTTGATTCGGAATGATGAATGTCGATGGAGAGGTTCTCGATGCGCTCTCACAATCTTGATTGTGCGCCTTGTATTTGTCGTTGTAGATCAAAGATTGCCGCTTTGGTGTTGTAGATCGAAGATTGACCGAAGATGAAATGCCTTGCCTATCCATCACAATACTCGAGCAAATATGAGTGGAGAAAGGAGAAGAACTATACCAAATGTACTTTGATGGATCAATGATCACTCAATGATGTAACTAGGAAATAGCACAATTGGTACCAATTCTTGTCGGTTTCTCACACCTACACAAATAAGGCTTATGGTGGAGCTCGGTGAGGATAGTGGCACAAAAAATTTGATGTAAAATGTTAGCAAGAGTCAATAATGTTGATGTAAAATTTGATGCAACAAGTAGACCAATAGCAATGAATGGCACACGGAAATGCACACACAGATAGATAAATGGGGTTGTGCAACCAAGGATGAGCACAAAATGTGGAATCCACGGAAAACGCTCGTGTTGCACAACTCAAGGGAGACGCTAGCACGATTGCCCAATAGGCAGATACGACACTTGTGCACAACCTATAAGATGCAAAACAGATAAACTTTCTATCCCAAGTATGCTATGTGTATGATGATCCGGTGGTATGACCCAAGATGATCTTATATGCAATGTGGTATGATGCTATGGCTATTGCTTACAAGCTTTTTTGCTCTTTCTCTTTTGCTTAAAAGCTTATTCTTTTGTTGTATGGCCACTTTTGCACAATACACAAACCAAGATAGCAATTGTATATATGCGGGAACAAACTTGTGGCACAAGGGATGATATGATACCAATATGATATGGTATGTATGCAATGGAAGGTGTCGATCACTAATGTGGACAAGTAACGTTGCCGGCAATACTCAAATGGCTAGTCTCGATAGGCAAGTGACGCAAAATGGCTAGGGGTCATCAATGCAATGGAAAGGGAATATACAATGGAGGGATACCACGATACCAAGATGATATCGAGGTTACCGTCCTTGGCGATGATGAGTGACGGTGTTCTTGATGTAGATACCAAGATGATGGAGGTTCGTCCCTAAGTAGCCAAAACACCTTAGGAAACGGAAAAACCGCGAACTCAAAATCTCAAATGTCAAATGGTGGTAACGGGAATGCGGTGGTGGTTGTGGAAGCTCAAAGGGATTGCGAAAATGCAATGATGGGTTTTGCGAGTAGGCAATGCGGAAATGGAGGGTAAGGTGGTGGACTATACACGGTGTCGGAGTTGGAAGCACGGTCCCTAAGTAGCCGAAACATCTTCGGAGACACAACTCACAACACAAACAAAATTGGGTTAAGTTGGGGTGGCGGAAGTGTATGGTGGGTAAGCCTATGCGGAAGTGGTTGATGAGGACATCAATACCATTGTTACACCCACAGCCCCTACTGTTACATATACTGGACCAATTACTAGAGCTCGCGCACGCCAATTAAATTACCAGGTACTTTCGTTTCTTGGTAATGATTCTAATGTTCATGAGATTATGATGCTGCCTAAATTGGATACATTTGTTTTGCTTACAAATGAAGGGCCTAGCTTGGAGAAGGATGAACATTGGAGCAAGAACACGCATGGAGTTGATGGCATGCGCAAGGGGATCAAGAACGGAGTTACAAGTGATGATTTCAGGACTTTGAAGCCACCATAAGGAGTGCATGAAGCCTTGGACGAAATATACAAGATGCCACTTCATAATATTCCGTCCATAGGCTATTCTAGGTGCTGCGTCACCTTATTAATGGGCCAGGCCCATGTAATTTTCGAAATACTTAAGTATAGGCTATTTTTAGAGTCCGTATGTGTGGGGAAACAAGAGTTAGGGTTGGTTTCGGACCCCACCCTCAAGGGCCACGAAATTCCCCCCTCTTCCTCCATATATACAGCCCTTAGGGCGTCGTTTAGACTTCGGGTTTTGTTTAGATTAAAAGTTCGCCATAGCTGCAACTTCGCGTACTTCGTTTGTGTCCAACGACCAGACCAAGACGTCACAGAACCCCACCTTGATCAATAAAGCTTTCATCTTATATTCGCAATATCCAGATTGCAATCTCAGTTTCTTGCTTGTTCTTCGTTTGCTCGCAGGAAACAGACCCTCGTGGTCAGGTTGATCGTGCTCCGGCGTGGTCAATAACCTCGGAAGTTGGTTTAGCGATTGCTAAGGGCGACGTCTCGCACGTTCGTAGTCGGATCGTCAAGGTCGACTCCCACAGAAAACGATAGCCACCATCTCATCGAAACATCGGGACACCTTAGCCTCTATCAAGTGGTATCAGATTTCCAGGTTGCTCGGTGAGATTTTACAGTTTTTCGTAGATTAGATCGAGTCTGTTCTTCATACCTACAGTCCACGAAAAAGCCACACAAAAAAAATTTAGGGTTAGTTCATCATATCCGAACCAATCTGAGCCTTTGCATAATCTTTTTAGGGTTTTGCTTTGTTGAATTTGCGGTTGCATCGTCGTGTCAAGTTGCTGGTCTTAGAGTCTAGTCTTTTAGAGTTTCGAGTTCTGGTCATAAGTTGTCACGCCGCCGCCGCACCATCATCATCGCCCATCTACCACTTTTGCTTATCCGCCACCGCTCTGAATCCTTATCCATATACCACTACCAATCCGTATCCATATACCACCATCAATCTCTATCCATATACCACCACCGCTACCATATACCACCACCGCTGCCATATACCACAACCATATATCCACCACCAATCCGAGTTCTTCTCATATTAGGTTTGTTCTTGAGATCAATCTAAATTCCGATTCGTGTTTCCTTGCCTGCGTAGGTCTCGGAAAAAAAATCTGGAGACCCCCGGGCAGTTTTTAGGCCAAAATTTTCACGGGCAATTTTTTTCCCTATCCTATTTTTAGGCTTTTCTGAGTCTTTTGAGCCACGTGCCATCATAGTGATTTTTTGTCGCACTTTTTCGTCGTCGCTGCCCTGATTTCCGAAAAAAGTGAAAAAAAAATTTCGTGCCCATCCTATCAGTTTGACGAGGGAAGAGTTTTGAGACACTCGCCATTATAGTGATTTTTCGCAAAAAAAAGAGAGCGCAAAAAAAAGGAGCGCAAAAAAAAGAGAAAAAAAAGAGTTCCAGAGTGTGCTTTTCCCTTATTTAAGTGCAGCGCCGTGATTTTGTTAGTGTTCTAGGCTCGCGTCTCTAGCACGGTCTAGCCTAGGACCAGCACAGTACCGTCGTTGAGCGTTTATTCAACTTTGCATCTCTGAATTGATTATTGCTGACCCTTTTTGCTACCATACTATAAGCCTTCCCAGCTCCACATACATCTACGTCGTGCGTTTGACTCTCCCTGGCAATCGCTCTATCCAAGCTTTTGAGAGTTTTGACTACAACGGTTGCCGATCACCGCCTGCTGCTGGGTAAGAACTGGTAAGAATTTGAGATTTGCTTGACGGATTTGTGACACCCGCCACCACCACCACTTGTTAGTAGTCTGTAGGATCATATTCTTGTGTGTTTCTATTGCTGCTAACCATGCCAGGATCACAAGCCGACGAGACTGACTGGGAGAACTTGACGAACAAGGAGTTCATGATACGTTTCAGCAAATGATGAATGGACAGGTGCAAGATGTGATAAACAGATTTGAAGAGGCCATGGAGAAGATAGATGGCATGGAGAAGACGTTTGAAACAAAGCTCGATAACAAGTTTGCTGAATTGCTTTCGCGTTTTCCACCACCACCACCGGCTGCTCCTGCCGCACCTCTGCAACAACAGCAACAACACCGACTACCTCCACGTCGGGAAACAGCCCTCCGCCGAGCGAGCCGTGTCCCTCTTCAGTCGGGCCAAACTGCTGGTGCTGCTGTTGATACTTCTGTGGCTCCTACTGCTGATGTGGAGGAGGATGATTATGTGGGAGATTATGAGGATGAGGTTGATCAAAATCAGAACTACGTGCCACCAACAGCACAGCAACCACCAGGTCGTCCACATGCAAATAATGGCAATGGTAGGGCTCACCCTCAGGTACGAGATCATGACCATCTCCCTAAACTAAAATTGAATATTCCACCATTTGAGGGTAGATATGTTCCTGATATATATCTTACTTGGGAGTTAGAAACTGAACAACGATTTACATGTTTACAATATCCCGAGGAGAGACGTGTTCCTGCTGCTGTTTGTGCTTTCACTAGTTTTGCATGTGTTTGGTGGTCTAAGCATTGTAGATTATATCCTATTCCAGCTACTTGGGCTGCTTTGAAAACTGCTATGCGTACTCGTTGGGTTCCACCATATTATCAACGTGAATTACTTCAAAAATTGCAGCGCTTAAGACAAGGAAAAAATTCTGTAGAAGAATATTATCAGGAATTACAAACTGGCATGATTAGATGTGGTATTGTTGAGGAGAATGAAGCTATGCTTGCACGTTTTATGGGTGGATTAAATAGAGAGATTCAACGATTCTAGAGTATAAGGAGTATACTAATATCACTCGTTTATTCCATCTTGCTTGTAAAGCTGAACGTGAAGTGCAGGATCGACAGGCATTGGCGCGGACTAACTTTTCTGCAGGTCGACCTTCATCATGGACACCACGTGCATCATCTACTTCCACACGTTCTGCTACACCGGCGCCTCCGTCGGCTGCCACCTACCAACCGTGATACAATAAAGCAGGCACAATCACCACTATCTGCCAAGAGCACACCTTCTGGGCCTGCAAAGAGCTCTTCTTCATCCATGGCATCAACAGGGCAAACACATGATATTATTTGTCGACGTTGCAAGGGTGGAGGTCATTATGCGAGAGAATGCCCATCTAAGCGTGTGATGATTGTTACTGAGGATGGTGGGTATGAGTCCGCTAGTGACTATGATGAGGAGACTTTGGCTCTTATTACACGTGAAGAACACGGTGGAGACGATTCTGATCATGAGACGCAATACATGGCTCCTAAAGATGCAGACAGGTATGAATGTTTAGTTGCTCAACGTGTTTTGAGTGTGCAGGTTACACAAGCTGAGCAAAATCAGAGGCATAATTTGTTCCATACAAAGGGAGTTGTGAAGGAACGTTCTGTTCGCGTGATCATAGATGGAGGGAGCTGCAATAACTTGGCTAGCATGGAGATGGTGGAGAAGCTATCTCTCACCACAAGACCACATCCACATCCTTACTACATCCAATGGTTCAACAACAGCGGCAAGGTTAAGGTAACATGTATTGTTCGTGTGCATTTTAGTATCTCTACATATGCTGATTATGTTGATTGTGATGTGGTACCTATGCAAGCATGTTCCTTATTACTTGGTAGACCATGGCAATTTGATAAAAATTCTGTACACCATGGTAGAAACAATCAGTATACTCTTGTTCATAACGATAAAAATATTACTTTGCTTCCTATGACTCCTGATTCCATTTTGAAAGATGATATTAATAGAGCTAATAAAGCAAAACAGGAGACAAATAAGAGTGAAAATCAGATTGTGGCAAAAGAATTTGAGCACCAAATGAAGCCTAATAATAAACCATCTACTGTTGTTTCTGAAATTAAATTGAAAAGTGCATGTTTACTTGCCACCAAATCTGATATTGATGAGCTAGATTTTAGCAAATCTGTTTGCTATGCTTTTGTGTGCAAAGAGGCATTATTTTCATTCGAGGACGTGCCTTCCTCTTTGCCCCCTGCTGTCACTAACATTTTGCAGGAGTTCGCTGACGTCTTTCCACAAGACGTGCCACCGGGATTACCACCTATTCGAGGGATTGAGCATAAAATTGACTTAATTCCCGGTGCTTCGCTACCCAACCGTGCACCATACCGTACCAATCCAGAGGAGACGAAGGAGATTATGCGTCAAGTACAAGAACTGCTCGACAAAGGTTATATACGCGAATCCCTTAGTCCTTGTGCTGTTCCTATCATTTTAGTGCCGAAAAAGGATGGTACGTCGCGTATGTGCGTTGTAGAGGCATTAATAATATTACTATTCGTTATCGTCATCCTATTCCTAGGCTAGATGATATGCTTGATGAATTGAGTGGCTCTACAATATTCTCCAAAGTTGATTTGCGTAGTGGATACCATCAAATTCGTATGAAATTGGGTGATGAATGGAAAACAACATTTAAAACTAACTTTGGATTATATGAGTGGTTAGTCATGCCTTTTGGGTTAACTAATGCACCTAGTACTTTCATGAGGTTAATGAACGAAGTTTTACGTGCTTTCATCGGACGATTTGTGGTAGTTTACTTTGATGACATATTGATTTATAGCAAATCTTTGGAGGAACATTTGGAACATTTACGTGCTGTTTTTATTGCTCTACGTGATGCACGTTTGTTTGGAAACCTTGGAAAGTGCACCTTTTGCACCGACCGAGTATCTTTTCTTGGCTATGTTGTTACTCCACAGGGAATTGAAGTTGATAAAGCCAAGATTGAAGCTATTGAGAGTTGGCCGCAACCCAAAACGGTCACACAAGTGAGGAGTTTCCTTGGCCTCGCTGGTTTCTATAGGCGTTTTGTGAGAGATTTCAGCACCATTGCTGCACCTCTCAACGAGCTTACAAAGAAGGATGTGCCTTTTGTTTGGGGTACCGCACAGGAAGAAGCCTTCACGGTATTGAAAGATAAGTTGACACATGCTCCTTTACTCCAACTTCCTAATTTCAATAAGACTTTTGAGCTTGAATGTGATGCTAGTGGAATTGGATTAGGAGGTGTGTTATTACAAGATGGAAAACCTGTTGCATACTTTTCTGAAAAATTGAGTGGGCCTAGTCTGAACTATTCTACTTATGATAAAGAATTATATGCTCTTGTTCGGACCTTAGAAACATGGCAACATTATTTATGGCCCAAGGAATTTGTTATACATTCTGATCATGAATCTTTGAAACACATTAAAAGTCAAGCAAAACTGCACCGTAGACATGCTAAATGGGTTGAATTCATTGAGACTTTCCCTTATGTCATTAAACACAAGAAGGGTAAAGAAAATGTTATTGCTGATGCCTTGTCTCGTCGTTATACTATGCTTTCACAACTTGACTTTAAAATATTTGGTTTGGAGACCATCAAAGATCAATATGTTCATGATGCTGAATTTAAAGATGTATTGCAGAATTGTAAGGAAGGGAGAACTTGGAACAAGTTCGTTCTTAACGATGGATTTGTGTTTCGTGCTAACAAGCTATGCATTCCAGCTAGCTCCGTTCGTCTTTTGTTGTTGCAGGAGGCGCATGGAGGAGGATTAATGGGACACTTTGGCGTCAAGAAGACGCAGGATATACTTGCTACACATTTCTTTTGGCCAAAGATGAGACGGGATGTTGAGCGTTTTGTTGCTCGCCGCACTACATGTCAAAGAGCTAAGTCACGACTCAATCCTCATGGTTTATATATATGCCTTTGCCTGTACCTAGTGTTCCTTGGGAGGATATATCTATGGGCTTTGTTTTAGGTTTACCTCGAACAAAGAAGGGGAGGGATAGCATATTTGTTGTCGTGGATAGGTTCTCGAAAATGGCACACTTTATACCATGTCATAAAAGCGATGATGCTGTTAATGTTGCTGATTTGTTCTTTCGTGAAATTATTCGCTTACATGGTGTGCCAAATACTATTGTTTTAGATCGTGATACTAAATTTCTTAGCCACTTTTGGAGATGTTTATGGGCTAAGTTGGGGACTAAGCTGCTTTTTAGTACTACTTGTCACCCCCAAACTGATGGACAAACTGAAGTAGTTAATAGAACATTGTCTACTATGCTTAGGGCTGTTTTGAAGAATAACAAGAAAATGTGGGAAGAATGCTTGCCTCATATTGAATTTTCTTATAATCGTTCATTGCATTCTACTACTAAGATGTGCCCTTTTGAAATTGTGTATGGTTTCCTACCTCATGCACCTATTGATTTGTTGCCTCTTCCATCTTCAGAGAAGGTTAATTTTGATGCTAAAGAACATTCTGAATTGATTTTAAAAATGCATGAGTTAACTAAGGAAAACATTGAGTTTATGAATGCTAAATTTAAACTTGCTGGAGATAAGGGTAGAAAACATGTTGTGTTTGCGCCTGGAGATCTTGTTTGGTTACATTTGCGTAAAGATAGATTTCCTAATCTGCGCAAATCAAAGCTAATGCCACGTGCTGATGGTCCTTTTAAGGTGTTAGAGAAAATAAATGATAATGCATATAAACTTGAGCTACCTGTAGATTTTGGGGTTAGTCCCACTTTTAACATTGCAGATTTGAAGCCTTATTTGGGTGAGGAAGATGCGCTTCCGTCGAGGACGACTTCATTTCAAGAAGGGGAGGATGATGAGGACATCAATACCATTGTTACACCCACAGCCCCTACTGTTACATATACTGGACCAATTACTACAGCTCACGCACGCCAATTAAATTACCAGGTACTTTCGTTTCTTGGTAATGATTCTAATGTTCATGAGATTATGATGCTGCCTAAATTGGATACATTTGTTTTGCTTACAAATGAAGGGCCTAGCTTGGAGAAGGATGAACATTGGAGCAAGAACACGCATGGAGTTGATGGCATGCGCAAGGGGATTAAGAACGGAGTTACAAGTGATGATTTCAGGACTTTGAAGCCACCATAAGGAGTGCATGAAGCCTTGGACGAAATATACAAGATGCCACTTCATAATATTCGTCCATAGGCTATTCTAGGTGCTGCGTCACCTGATTAATGGGCCAGGCCCATGTAATTTCGAAATACTTAAGTATAGGCTATTTTTAGAGTCCGTATGTGTGGGGAAACAAGAGTTAGGGTTGGTTTCGGACCCCACCCTCAAGGGCCACGAAATTTCCCCCTCTTCCTCCATATATACAGCCCTTAGGGCGTCGTTTAGACTTTGGGTTTTGTTTAGATTAAAAGTTCGCCATAGCTGCAACTTCGCGTACTTTGTTTGTGTCCAACGACCAGACCAAGACATCATAGAACCCCACCTTGATCAATAAAGCTTTCATCTTATATTCGCAATATCCCGATTGCAATCTCAGTTTCTTGCTTGTTCTTCGTTTGCTCGCAGGAAACAGACCCTCGTGGTCAGGTTGATCGTGCTCCGGCGTGGTCAATAACCCTCGGGAGTTGGTTTAGCGATTGCTAAGGCACGACGTCTCGCACGTTCGTAGTCGGATCGTCAAGGTCGACTCCCACAGAAAACGATAGCCACCATCTCATCGAAACATCGGGACACCTTAGCCTCTATCAGTGGTTGTGGTGGTTGATGAAGAATAAACCTTCCCAAAGTAGCCTAGACACCTTATGAGACTCAAATCACTCCTCAAACAACCACTAATGCGATCGGGAACAAAATTGGTTAGGTTGCGGAAGTCGGTGGTGGTGTAGCGGATGATGTGGTGGAAGCCCTAGGCAAAGATGCCAAAGTTCCAAAAAAATTATGGAGTCAAATAATGTTGGTGGTATTTTTGTGGGAAGGGGGATGTCAAGAGCTTCAAAACGAGCTACAGAACGTCAAAATTGGAGTTCGAATGAATTAGTTATGGCCGAAACAAGAATCAGCCGAAGTCAACATCTACAGGTTACGGACGTCCGTAAAAGGACGGATGCCCGGGGGCTGGACGTCCGGAGTGCTTGGAAATCCGTAAATTTGGCTCGGGTTAGGGGGTTCCGGTCGTCTGGAAGGTTGCGGACATCCGATCGTTCCTGGGCTCCGGACATCCGTAAAAGTGACGGTCGTCCGGTGTATCGGGGTCAACGCGGGATTTGAGATCCGGGACGCGATTTTGGGCGGAATTTGATGATTTTGGGGTCAAAATTGATGAGATTTCGTGGATGAAAGATGGGGAAACATGAGGAGATGCTAGATCCACTCAAAACCCAGCAAATCCATGGATCAAAATCCTACAAAACTTCATCACACCAACAAATCACAAAAAAAATTAGGGCTATTTTTGGTGGGGATTTTCGAAATTGGGGAAGAACACAACAAAATTAGGCTAGAAAACAACGAGGGGAGGCTCCGAAATCGTGATCAACATGGCTCAGATACCAAGATGATGTAGGGTGGAACCCTAGATGGCCGATCTTTCACGACAGGAGCGAATCCTGCGAAGAACACGAAGAACACGAGGGGAAACACGACGGGAAATCATGAAGGGGCACAAAGAGAAACACTCAAACCAACAAGATTAAGTCACACATGTGCTAGATCCTAAGAACACGAGAGGAGATACAAGATCCAAAGTCAATAGAGGACGATACAAGAGGTAACCGGTCTTCTCCATGAGGAGGTGTTGAGGTTCTTCCCGTGAAGGAGTCTTGAATCCGCTTGGGGGATCTTCTCCGAGGAGACGCTATCTCCGAGGAGAAGGTAACCAAGTGGATGAGCAAAGCTCTCACACAAAATATGAGCTAATCCTTTGTTAACTCTAACTAGGAGGAGTGGAGGAGTATATATAGTCTAGGGACACGAAGGGTAAGTGGGGGATACATGGGCCTCGGGCCCGATCTCTGTGCACAGATAGGCGTCAGATGTCCGGTGGGTGTCGGACGTCTGGAGGCTCAGGACGGTCCAGATGTCCGGTGGTCTTCGGACTTCCGTAGATTTCATTCTGTCGCCATGGCACCGGTCGTCCGGTGGTGCTCGGTCGTCCGGGCCTAGGGTGTGTCAGACGTCCGGTACTTGCCGGTCGTCTCGCCACTGTAGCTTCCGTCAGCTGGCCCTTCTGGCTGGCTGAGTGCCCAGGCATCGGACGTCCAGCGTTGTCTGATCGTTCGGAGGCTGAAGACATCGGACAGCTTCTTCTCTTGGTCCTAGTACTTGGCGTCCTTACTAGCTCGTCCGTTGGATGTGGTGGCTCCGTGGCTTTCCTCTAAGTACCTGATCATGCATAGACACATGTTGGAGGTCGTAGCCATGTCTCATATGTAGAAAGTGAAGGTTCAGAGAGGAGCGAGTTCACCTTGTGTCCAATGGCATATATTCGCGGTCTCTTCATATGTCCTCTTGGGGCTTGGAGAGTAGTCGGAGTGTACATGGGGATGAACGTGGGATGCTCCGCATCAATTATGTGCATTTTCTAGGCATTTAGCGCATATAAATCCAATCCAGCGACAGGTGCACGGGTGTGATGTGAGGGACGTGGATTGTCATTCGATCGCGGTGCATCCAATGGTGCACATGCGCGATCCGCGTGGCTGGGGTTCTGGCCAATCATAATGCAACACACAATAGGCTCAGCGCACAGTGTTTCCGAAAGCGACGAAGATGAACCGTGTGCGGTAATGAACGTGCAAAATTGTAAGGGAAGCCAAATTTCTGTTTTCGTTTGTGGTTGAGCTCTTGAATACCACCGCACTGTACGGCTGCCCGGCCCCTCCGTTCCAGAGCTCTCCAGGCGTCGTCCATGGCACCGCGGCACACAGTAGGTAGTAAGGAAGCGATGGCATCCCGCTGCGCCGAGTTCATCGCCGCCCGCGACCGCGCACATGGTAAGGAAGCGATGGCATATTGCCGTGCCGAGTTCATTGCCGCCGGCGGCCAGACAGTTACATGGGCGGACTTTGAGGCTGCCATGGCCGAATGGGTGGTGGATCTAGAGGCAGCCAAAGCTGCACAGAAGGAGCGGAAAAGGCAGAAAGCAGTCAATAAAAGAGAGTCCCGCCACCGCAAGAAAAAAGAGGCCGCACGCTGCGGTGAGGAGAGCTTGGCGGAGATCGAAGCACGATGGGCTGCCACTTACAAGGCCGGGAAGGAGAACGCCGGCGTCTGGCCAGCATGCCCTGATGGCAGCATGTGCAAAGTAGTTTAAGTTTGTAGTATTAGAGCAAATTACCAGTAGTACTTTAAGTTTGTAGTATTAACGTACAATGTCGGTAAGAGCATCCTTTGAGGGCTTTGAGCGTTGATTAGCATGTGTGCCCATGTGCATTTTTTGCGTTAATCATTAGAAGATCACAAAACATACGGTTTCTATGTCGTACCCATCTGCATTTTTTGCGTTAATGACCCATAAGTCAGTTACTAGGCGTACCATTGACCGAAAAAATCAAGTACACGTGTACGTTTTTTGGAGACGGGATCTACCAACTTTCTTTTTTCTCGCACATGAGTATTTTATGCGCTTCGTCTACGTTGTGTGTTTCCCCGTCCAAATTTCAAATTTTGCACCGAAATTTTCGTTAGGCACGCGATTTTAGAATTTATTCCTCCAACCACATCCCCTTCCCCTCAGTATCCCCCTCCCTCGTGCCTCCCCTACCGGCATCTTAAACCGCCGCCGCCGCAACCACAACTTCAACCACATCTACGTTCTGCTCGGATCCAGTCAGGTAACCCACCGATCTCTATCACGTCCCCACCCTGATTGCTTAAATGGTGCCTGCAAAACATCCTCATGACTCCAAATCCACCCCGCCAGGAGCTGATGGCGGTCCATGGCACGATGGACGCTGTGCGTGTTGACCCGGAGGAACACCTCACCTCCGCCGCCGCCACTGACATGGTGCAGGCTCTGGCCCAGATGAAGTCCCCCAGCGACTACCCCGAGGACTTAACATGTAAGATCTGACTAGCTAAATCTTACCAATACCACTTGCAATGGCTATGATTTATACGGTTGATGTATTAAGCATGTCCGTGCCTTGTTTATTTCAGTACTACACACTATGTGATGTTCAAATATTACCGTGTCCAGCTCAATTTCACCAATACCAGCAACAAACTTACAATACATGACTCAGGATATCATTAGAGATGCTGCCCATTTGCTATTTTCCGTGGATCCTAACCCTGTTGCACTTTACATGCCTGTCCATGTACTTATGCAGGCTCATAATGGCCGATGCTTTTGTTTGCCGTCGAGGTGAGCTGCACCCCATGTCTTACAGTATTTCACATAGTTTGTGCAATTGCAATTTAACTTCTACCCATTTACTGGTTACATGTAGGTACACATGTCAGTGGCACTAAACCACGCTTCGACCCGGAGGAACAGCTCGCCTCTGCCGTCGCTGACTTTGGGCGAGCTCTGGCCAAGATGAAGTGCCTCAGCAACTACCTCTCAGGACTTACCAAGTATGTACTCACCAGTTCAATCTTACCAATACCAGTTGCAATTAATGGCTATGTTCTGTACGGTCGATGTATTAAGCATGTTCTAGTAAACATGCCTAACACATTTTTGCTACTATCCCTACCTTTTTATAGACATCTGGGCCATTCTCTGCTCTGGCAC
The DNA here is from genome assembly GCF_003073215.2 of Triticum urartu. NCBI lineage: Eukaryota > Viridiplantae > Streptophyta > Magnoliopsida > Poales > Poaceae > Triticum > Triticum urartu. Next base: position 310,386,009 of record NC_053024.1, read on the forward strand.
CACCTGCCTTGTGATGTTTAACTATGCCAATTACATTTTTATCACTACCGGTTTTGATGTCTATTAAGCATGTTGCAATTAACAGTTGAATCCATTTTTAAAAAGTTGCATTTCAATGGCTACAAACTTACAAAACATGACTTAGGATGTTGCTAATCCTGTTGCAATTAACAGTTGTATCCATTTTTAATCTGTCCATTTGCTACCATGCTACTCTCCGCAATGAAGTTATACTAGAGATGCTGCCCCATTTGCTATTTTTGGTGGATTCTAACCCTATTGTACTTAACATGCTTGTCCATGTACTTACGCAGGGTCATAACGGTTGATGCTGTTGTTTGCCGTCAAGTTTAGCTGCATCCCATGTCTTATAGTATTTCACATCATTTGTGAAATTGTAGTTTAACTTCTACCATTTACTGGTTTCCTGTAGGTACACATGTCAGTGGCATTGATCCACGCTTCGACCCAGAGGAACAGCTCGCCTCCGCCGCTGTTGACTTTGGGCGAGCTCTGGCCAAGATGAAGTGCCCCAACAACTACCTCTCAAGACATACCAAGTATGTACCCACCAGTTCAATCTTACCAATACCAGTTGCAATTAATGGCTATGTTTTGTAGTGTCGATGTATTAAGCATGTTGTAGTAAACATGCCTAACACGTTTGAGCTTTTTTCCCTACCTTTTTATAGACAACTGGTCCATTATCTGCTCTGGCATCACCTGCCCTGTGATGTTTAACTTTGCCAATTGCATTTTTATCAGTACCGGTTTCAATGGCCATTAAGCCTGTTGAAATTAATAGTTTTACTCATTTTTAAAGAGCTGTATTTCAGTGGCTACAAACTTACAAAACATGAATTAGGATGTTGTTAAGCCTGTTGCAATTAACAGCTGTATCCATTTTTTAATCCATCCCTTTGCTACCGTGCTACTCTTTTGAAATGAAGATATCACTACAGATGCTGTCGTTTTATTACCATTTGCTATTTTTGGTGGATGTTAACCCTGTTGTAGTTAACATTGGCTTTCCATGTACTTACACAGGGCTACAATGGGCGATGCTGTTGTTTGCCATCGAGGTTAGCTGCATCCCATGTCTTATACACCATCTATTCCGAAATATATGTATTTTTAGAGATTCCAATATAGACTACATAAGGAGCAAAATGAGTGAATCTAGATTCTAATCTAAACTATATCTATAATTCAATATACATCAGTATGTAGTTCATATTGAAATCTCAAAAAAAATACTTGTACTTAGGAACATAGGTAGTTGTATTTTACATCATTTGTGCAATCTCAGTTTAGCTTCTAACATTTACTGGTTGCTTGTAGGTACATATATGAGGGGTACTGATCCATGCTTCGATCCCTTTTGAATATGGGGCAATGAGATATTCATGAACAAGCGACAAGTGAGGAAACTAAGAAAGATTGTTAGGCGAAAGAAACGGGTGATTGGAATTAAGCTCTTTATTTACACTTTGACGAAGACAACAGTGAACATTAGGATGGTAAGTAATGTGTTGCCATTTCCCCTGCCCACAACAAGTTACTCTATTAGACCTCAGTATCTGATATTTTTCTTTTTTTAGTGGTTTCTGAAGCTATTTACTGATGATTACCTTGCAAACTACATGACTGGAGTGGAGGCAACTAAGGTTAAAGTATATAATTCATGCTACCATGATAATGCTCTAGAAGTCTTCCTGAAGGCGGTGAAGGATGGGTGGGCGATCGTCCCAAGGGGTTGGACAAAAGTGGTTCTTTCCTATGGCATGCAGGAAGGCACATTATAGGCATTCCGCTTCTTCAACACCGTCGGCAGTCAAAATGATTTACACTTGTCTCTTCACCTTTACCGCCTTTAAATACTGCAGTTCATCATAGTTAATTGCTGCCTAATCCTGTAATTACTGAACATATTGTACTAACAATTTTATTTATGGATTCGTTGTTGAACCATTGTGCTGAGAATTTGAATTGGATGTTTCGTATTTCAAAATTTCCAATTAGAATAATAAATTACAGGCAAAAATAAAAATAGAACAGATGGTCATGGACCTTTACAAACGGTTATAGAAGTAAAAGCGCTTGCGATGGATAGCCCAATGCCACACAGTTTTCTACATCAAATCGTGTGTGATGTAGTTAATGAAAGCAAACAGTTAACTAAGGCAGAGCGTGTGTGATAGTTACACCTTTCACACACGAGCGTATACATAAAACCATGTGTGTTGTACATCCGAACGAAAACGTTTTCCCTGGATTGACTGTGTGGGATGTACATAAGAACGGAAACGTATTCCTTGGATTGACTGTGTGTGATAAACATACGAACGGAAATGTTTTTCTGGGATTCACCGTGTGGGATGTACATACCTACGGAAATGATTTCCGGGATTCACCGTGTGGGATGTACATACCTACGGAAATGATTTCTGGGATTCATCGTGTGCGATGTACATACATATGGAAATGACTGGGTTTCGATGCCTCGACCGATCGCACACGGCCCCAACCTGGGTCCCAGGAGGGCCTATCCCAGACGATTTCTGGGTCGTGTGGGAAGGACACCTTATCGTACACACTCACTTGGCGACGGTTCCAAATGCCATTGCGGAAAGCTGTTTAAAACCGTTTGTTTAGGACCGACGTGCAAAATTGGTTTGCCTTCAGTTACTTTAAGGTTGTCACCTCATTCAAGTCTTTCAGTTGTTCCAGTGCATCATTTCTCATCCAAACAATCCTTTCCAACAACGTTTCTTTTCAGTGGGCCCTAACCCACAGGTCTTTTCCTAGGATCTTACCTAACTCTTCTAATTTTCCTCGAGTTATTCTCAAATTCTTTTTGAAGTTTGACGTAAGAATGAAATTCATCAGTCAGATGCTTTTCCAAGATCGATTTCAAATCATTTTCATTGTTGTCTCAACCTCTACGCTTTCATTCTCCCGGAGTATCTCAAATATTTTGGCTGGTGTTCCTGATCGTCATTCTCAACATTTGAAGACCAAAGAAGAGTTTTCCTCTAAATCTTGCTTCGTTCTCTTGAAGATTCGCGGTGCTAGCTCGATGTTAACCTCTCAAATTGTTTCCAATCGTGCGATTCTATTCTTACCCATCTGGAGTATTTCAGGGGTTGTTTTCTGTTTCGATTATCCATAGGCTTCCATTTCAGAAGATTCCTTTGTTCCAAGCTTTCAGCTTCGTTCGTTCCCATATTTGTAACGGTGCTTCGTTCAAGCATTCTTTAATCAGTTCATGATCTCTTCGTTCTCTTGCTTCTTGAATCACTCAAGTATCTTCGTTCGTTTTCTAATTCTTTCTAGAGATTCATTCTCTTCTCTTCGTTTGTTTTCATTCTCACGGTGGTTCGTTTAAGATTTTCACTACAATCTTTTCCAACCCGAATAAGTAGTATGCAAATCCTTTGCTTCTCATCGATTTAATTGGTGGAGGATAAGAATAACATAATTCTTATTCTTATTTCATCAAGTTGATTAATTCCTTCCTTCGGAGATTGTTCATGATGAGTAATATTTCGGTTCTAAGTTCTTCGTCTTTACTTTTTCGGAGTTCCAAGTTTTTCTCTCTTATCTCGTCGGAAACTTAATCTAAATCATTGTAAGGCTTTAATCTTATTCTTTTCATCCTTCAATTCTTTCTCATCATCCTTTTGTTACCGGAGCTCTTCACGGTGGTTCATAAGGTTTTAATTTATTCTTCAAGTGTTCATCAAGATTTTTGTTGGAGGAGCTCAAGTATCTTTTTCTTCTTGCGTCTCGAAGTGCAATTAATTCTCCGTATTATTTTGAAGTGGAGTTTTGCATCTCTTCCTTCTTCTCAGCTATTCAATCATTTTTGGTTGTGGCCGGTTATCACCTCATAGGTTTGAGATGTTTTCCTTAAGCCCACAACATGCTTATTCTTTTCATTGTTGAATTTCCAACAACTCCGTTCAACCCTTCTTCGTAAGGATGATTTCAAACTCAATGGTGGAAGAAGTTATCATATTCTTCTCCGTTCTTTTCATTCCACTCTTTCAATTCTTTGGGAGGCATTGTGTGTTCCTCTCGTCAAGTATCATTCCATCTTGTCAAGTTCATGTTCTATTCCATTACATGTTCAACCGGGATGCTATCACAATTCTTTCGTTCTTATTCCTTTTTTATCTTATCCTAACCGGAGTGGTTTCAGAGTCTATCTTATTCCTTGAGCTTTTGATTCTCGTCATATTCGCCGTTCTTCTTTTCTACATGAGTACTCTCAACTTTCTTCATCTTCTCACTTGCGTTCTTGTTTCACCTCTTCCGCTTTTCTTCCGTCTCGTTCCTAAGATCTCGGGACGAGATCTCTTGTTAGTGGAGGAGAGTTATAACGCCCCGAGTCCGATGCGCTAGATGTCTTCCAGTTATTTGTCGTCATTGCCATGTCATTTGCTTGTGTGTTGCACTTTGCCATGTCATCATGTGCATTGCATTTGCATGTTTTTCAAAACTTGCATCCGGTTATTTCTCCGTTGTCCGTTTTGGAATCCCACACTCTCACACGCACCCATTGCACCTCTCAGATCTTATTTCCTGCGCGGGATAAAAACGTTCTCAGAATGGGCCGCGATTTGTCGAGTGGCCTTGGTATATCACCGGTAGACCGCCTGTCAAAGTTCGTTCCATTTGGAGGTCGTTTGATGCCCCCAACAGTTAACCGCGTTAATTGAAACCCCTCCTTCTCTTTGCAGCCCAGCACCCCTCCACAATAGCCTGCTAGCCCATCTAAACCCCCCGCATGCTCTCGATCGTTGGATCATAATCGTGTGGGCGAAAACCGCATCTCATTTGGCCTCTCCAAGCTCCTTCTACCTATAAGTTAGTCCCCTTCCCCGAAATTTGCGGGCAAACCATAGCCCTCTTCCTCCTCGCGTCGCCGGACATGTCCATCCCGCGTCCGACCTGTCCATCCGCCACCCCAGCAAATCGCACCCTGCCACGTCGCCTCTCCCAGGCCCTGTGAGCCCATCGTGGGCCCGCCAAGCCCGTTCGCTGCCCGCGCTCGCCCCACGTGCCCATCGCCATCCCTCGACCCCTCCGCCTCACCTCGCCAGAGGAGCGCCGGACCTCGACCACGCCGCCCTGCACCTGCCTCTGTTGCCGCGCCTCACCTCCTCCCACACCGGACCACCGCCGCCACGGGTTTCCTCGACGCCACCTCGCGCCTCGCCGTTAGATCCGCCACCGCTGGAGCCCGCAACCTCCGCCACCGGCCGGTCCCCGCCTCTCCGTCGCACACGGAGTTTGCTGCTACCTGATCCGGGTGCTCCATCGCCGGATCCGCTGTCCCCGGGCTCCTCCATGCTTGCCGGTGACCTGCTGGGTAGCACCGCCCCGCTCGTCACCTCGCGCCGCCGCCACCGTGGGTCGTGCCGGCCTGCTGGACCTCTCCCTGGCCCAGTCCGCCTCGCCTCGTCAGCCCAACCACCAATCCGGCCCATTGGGCCTGAGGTGAGCAGCCTCCCCTAACCTCCGGCCGTGCATGTGATAGTTAAATCGTGCTCACCCTGTTTTTTCTAAATACTACTAAGTCCCAATAAAGTCATATCATGTTGCATATTTTTGATGCTTGTAACTTCATGCATGGTGCTCCGATTTGGGTGTATGATATGTCGAATTGTTCATCTCTGAGTGATCTACATGCTAGTGTCATTTGCATGCATGTTACTGCCCATCTTGATGCCTTAAACATCGTTGCAAAGTGCTAAATGTTATAACCTGCCAAAGATTGTTGTAACTTGCTGATTTGTGTTTTTCATAGCATTTTATGTGTTTATCTTTTGAGCATTATGTCAACATGTTTTAGGAGCACCTTCATGCCATCTTTACAGTGGTGCAATTCATTTATTTTTATGTGCCTTTTGGTGACTAGCACAATCTTGTGAAGTGTGCTACTTGATGTTGCTGATTTCTGAGACTTAGTGATTTTTGTTGTCTGTAGCTGTTACATTGTGTTGCCATGTTAATTCGTAGCTACCATCAATTCCATGCATAATATGGAGATGCCTAGTTGGCATATTTGGATGTCCGTGTTATGCTCTACCATGCCATGCCTTTTGATGCCTAATATATGTCCTGTAGCATATGTTTTCATTGCCATGAACATGCCTAAATGATGTTCCAGTTTTTTGTTAACTTCATGATGCCATATTGTGAGCTTGTTATTAATTAAACAATGCCTCTTTTGGAGATGCTCCAATTACATGAATTGAAGTATGTTATGCTTACTTTGTCCACATGCCAATTTTGATAATTTTGGACTTCATATGACCTCTGTTCCAAGATTGCAAACATGTTATGTTGTTGTTACTATTTTACACTTGCTGAAACTGTTACAACATTCAAACTTGTCTTATTGGTTGCCACTAGTACATGAGTCATATGTATATGATGCCTTGAGGTTATTTGATCTTTGTTATATGTAATTTGATGCCATGCCCTTGGGTTCCTTATAACTTGTTGTAGTGTGTTTCTTTCTTGCTCTCAAGTTGCCATGATGCTAAATCTGTCATCCTGTTAACAACATGTTCCTTTTTGCAAGTATCATAGTGTTACTCCATGCATCATATGAACTTGTGTGCATGGTCAAAGTTGAAGTATATCATGTCTACCACATGTCCATTTCTTTTGCATAATTATTAAAGTTGCTATGCTTGCTATTATGTGCCTCCAAAGTCAGCATCACAATGCCATGCTTTCCCAGATTTCCTCCAAGTCTGAGAATCAGCTTATATCATGTTGCATCTTGTCTTGTTGATTGCCATTGATCTAGGGCTCATTTGGAGATGCTTAGTAATCATGCTTTGCCATATTTAACCTGTACCTTAATGCCATGCTTTTGCTCGTTATGTTCTTGCACTATATCATCATTGTTTCATGCCTCCAACATGCTATTTCTGCTCACATGTGTGCCCTGTTTTTCACTAAGTTATAATCTGTCTTATTAAGTTGCTTTTTGATTTGATCATGTTGGATTAATCCTGATGCCTATGAACTTCAACCTTAATGATAATTGAATCATGTTATCTACATACATGTGTCCATATGTTTCCTGTAGCATGTTGTTCCCTTGATTGCAAAGTGCCTAGTTCCTGGTTTGGGCAGAATGTGTGTGAAACTTGTATTGAGTGTATGTGTTGAACCGTTACTTCGTTTTGAGCATACTCTATATGAAACTTGCTTAGTTTTGCATGTAGTTTCATGTTATCTTGTTGCATCCATTTTTGGAGTGTTTGTGATGTTGATTTACTTGTTTTTCTATTAATGCCATGTTTAACTTGTTTTGCTCATATCTTCTAGGCCATAGCTCCGAATTAAACGAATTTTATATGTAACTTGACTAGAAAGATGTGTAGATCATCTTGGTGCATTTTAACTTGATGTTTATCAACTTTAACATAATTTTTTGTTCAGATCTGGACCAATTTCGAAATTTGCATATGGGGAGTTTCCGGAAGTGTTATGTGTTGTTTCCGGCCTCATTTAAACTTGCTTTGATGTGTTGTTCTTGTATGCATCATCACTTGCCATGAGTAGCATCATGTAGCCTTGTCATGCATCATACTTGGTTGAGCACCATGCCATGTTATGTGTTGTGTGTTTACCATGTTGTTTGCTTCTTTCTGGTTGTGCTCCTTCTCTGTAGTTCCTGTTTCATTGCGATTGTGAGGATTCGTTCGACTACGTGGGATTCTCTCCTTCATGGTCTCGTTCTTCTTCCTAGCGGAATTTTAGGCAAGATGACCGTCACCTTGGATCTCACAACTATCTTTGCTATGCTAGTTGTCTTGATGCTATCGCTATGTCGCGCTACCTACCACTTATTGATCAAGCCTCCCAAATTGGCATGATAGCCTATAACCTTTTTACCCTTCCTAGCAAACCGTTGTTTGGCTATGTTACCGCTTTGCTCAGCCCCTCTTTTAGCATTGCTAGTTGCAGGTGCAGTTGCAGTTTGTTCCATGATGTAAGGTGGGAACCCTGATCGGCCGATCTTTCACGAAAGGAGCGGATCCCGCGGTGAACACGAAGAACACGAGGAGGGAAACAAGGGGAAAATCACGAGGGAAACACAAGAGAACACTCAAACCAACAAGAATGATCACACATGCGCTAGATCCATGAACACAAAGGGAGATACAAGATCCAAAGTCAACAACGGACGATACAAGAGGCAACCGGTCTTCTCCGTGAGGAGGTCTTGATGTTCTTCTCCGCAAGGAGGTCTTGATATTCTTCTCCGCAAGGAGGTCTTGAACCAAAGGGATCTTCTCCTTAGAGGCCGCAGTCTCTCTTGTGGAGTAGATCCGATGTGGATGAGCAATGCTCTATCTCTAAAATGAGCTAGACCAATGCTAACCCTAACTAGGAGGATGTGGGGGAGTATATATAGTCTAAGTCCATGAAGGGGTAAGTGAGAGGGGGGATACATGGGCCGTTGGAACATTCTCTGCGCACAGGCAGGGAGGTAGTACCGCTTTTAGCTGTAGTGCTGCTTGGTCTGGGCGGTAGTGCCAGACTTGTCCCACTCGATCACAAGAGTTTGTCGGGTTGAGCGGTAGTAGAGCGGATGTTGGGCGGTAGTACGGCTTGTGGGCCTTCAGCGGTAGTACCGCTTGGTGTGGGCAGTAGTACTGCTCGGGCTGTAGCAGCTGGCTCTCCTTCCCTCGCTCCCACGCACACTTGGCCTTGGTCCTTAGGCTCTCCATGATCTCCTCGGATGGACCTGAGTATGCACAAGGTCATGGTAATTGGTGCTTAATGTGACTATGTGATCATGCAATTGATGGTGGGCAATATGATCATGATGTATGAATATGCCATCAAGAAAGATCACAACAAATTTGCTAAGGAAATGCACAAGCTCATATATCATGGATGACATCAAAATACAAGATGCAACAAGGCAATCATAATGTGAGTCAATCCATGTATAAGATGCAAATTTGTTATGGGTGGTGTTGTACCATAGCTCAATGTCGTGGTAGAAGTGTTGGCTCGAAGGTGCATCCAATAAGTCCGAGCGCTCCTCAACTTGAATGTCCAAGGAGCCAATCTCCAATGTCGCTCCTCCGTTCACGAGATGTATCATGTAGACAACAAGAAGGAAACAATAATGAAAGAATGACCCATCCAAGATGCGTATTTGAGGATGGCTCAAAGGGAATGAGTTCACCTTTATGAGGATGTCGAAAATGTTGGTGTTGTGCATCATGTACGCCTTCACATGACCAAGCTGTTTCATGACGGTGCCACCTTGTGAATCCTTCAAAATGAAAGAACATGACAAACATTCGGAAAAACAAATGAAGTTAGTGTAAGTGCAAAACCTATTGTTCGTGTGGTAAGATACCCAACGAATGTATGCATCATGCTCATCATAAGAAAGGACAAGGGAGCATTTCATAGTATGGAGGCATATGATGCAAGAACAACCATATACAATAGGCTCAATCAAACAAGCATGCATCATAAGTAATATCTCCAAGTCTCCATGATCAATAAGCATAGCAAGTTGGCACTCAATACAAGGGTACATGAGATATGGAACTAATGGAGACAAGAGACAATGATCAAGACAAATCAAGTGAGAGGCATGAACATATACGTCATCAACCCAAGAAAGCGAGTAAGAATGGAACATGGGTGATGCGACAAAGCAAGCAATCATAGCGATCATGTCAAGCAAGCTAGTAGTGCGAAGATGCAACATACTAGGAGGAATCATGGCAAGCATGTCATGGGTGCAAATAGTGTGCATGAATAATTCACATGACATAGCACATGCTTGAAAGGAGGATATGAGCAAAGTATCATCAATGTATTGGCAAGAGGCCATATGTAAATAGAAATGGGACATCATGACTCTGCCAACACAACAAGCAATAATAGCATGAGGCACATGATAAACATGGCAATAGCAACAAGGATCTCCACCAAGCATGCAAATACACATAGGAGTAGTAAAATGGTGAATCATGGGTAGATGCAAGCAAGGGTCACAATTGCATGGCAAAGTCATAGAAAGAGGCATAGCATGCAAAGGGAACAAGATACAATGGGCATAAAGTAACAAGTGATATATAGCCCGTAGCCGTGTGAGAGCCAAGTAGAAGAGATGTGTGTAGTCGTTGCGCGAAGAGAACGATGGTAAGGATAGTTCACAAGATCCCAAGTCATCTTTGCTCTCAAGAGCTCGTTTCGTCAATTCATGGGATTGTGAGGTTCACGATTGTTCATGAGTACCTACACAAAACAAAGACAAAGGGAAAATTGTGTGTGCGTGGTGTATGTACACATCATCCATCATGATGCATACGTGCTTGTGTTGGTTAGCACAAAATATCCAATGCTCAAATAAATGAGATGCGTGATATAGAAACATGTCATCCATCATGAGAAGTTTGTTGTTATGTATGGCATAATGGAGACTCAAATTGTGTAATGCGTCATGGGAAATATCTAGAGCATTGTTATGCGTGGAATGCATATGGTGCAAGAAATTATTGGAATCATGCCAAGTATGGAATGCATCAAAATCTCCTAATATGTATGAGGAAACTATGGGGGTCTCCTCATGGGCATTAATGGAAATACCACTTGGAGAATATTGACAACATCCAAGACAAAGCATATTTGGAACAATGTGATCATGGCATGGTATAGGAGATGAATTTGCGCAAATCATGTAAAGGAAGCATGGCAATATCATCACATGAAAAACAAAAGCCAATGACCATCACCTCGTCATCTATGCCATAGTGCAAATGGGATTTATTTTAATGAGGCATGCATAGTTACTATGTTGAGATTGAAATGATGCAATATGGGAGATCTCACTCATAGCATATGACCAAGTTCAATTGATTGTCAAACATGATGTGACCAATAGAATTTTCACATGATATCCTATGGAGCATAACATCACAACTAGGCAAATCAACATGCTCATCATCATATTCATCATAAATTGGTAAGTCATGACATGAAGAAGTCGCACTAGCATGAAGCATGGGAATAGGTGGATCAACATCATGCAAGCAATCATTGGTGAGATAGTCCACTAGTGGGACAAGAGAAGCACTATCACCTATGTTACCTTTAGAGCATCGCTCATGTGTTGTAGGTGAGGTGTCGAAGACCAAGTTGTGGTCATGTTCATCGTGATGGAACCATGTGGGTGGTGCATCTTCTTCCACCATGGCCATCGTTGTCTCCATTGGAGGTATGGACTCGTCGAGGATAGGTGTGTCATCATGTAGGAGACCTAGCACCAAAGAAGAAAACACACTCGGAGTAGAGGTTAGGTCGTTAGAAATCATAGTGGCATCACATGCCGTGTCAACTACCTCACTCACTACCTTTTAGATGCTCTCACTCATATGGTTGGTGGAGTTACTCAAATGGCTCTCAACCTCACATAGGATGTGTGGCATGCTCTCATGTGTGGGGCTAGTGGTGGTCACACTCATCCTCTCATGGAAAATGCACTAAATGTCACATATGGTGGAGTCACTCATATCACTCATGGTGGGGTGTCTCTCCTCACATGGGAATTGGGGCATCTCGTCATATGTGGGTGTCGGAGAGATATAGGTCCAAATGTCTCCATGCTCAATCATGTTGTAGTCATAGCCATGGATGAAGGCCGAAGATGGCACATCATCACTCTCCTCTAAGACCAAAGATAAGGTCTCATGTGCGGTCTCGTAGCTTGACTCAGAGGATGAGTCCAATATGGGCGCCATCTTCATGTTGTTTAAGAGGTTCATGCTCGTCGCCGTTGTCGAAGGGGATGGCCCTAGCTCGACCGCCTTGTCACCGTCTTGTTGTTGGAGGCCCATATGATGTGGCACCTCGTAGCTCGTCTCCATGGCCGAGGGGAAATTCCCATGCTCGGCCATCTTCCTTGAAGGGCTTCCAAAGATGGAAGTGTCGCCCTCACTCATAGGTGGTCGCCTTGTACTTAATGATGTCGATGTTGGCGAACTCACGGGAAGTAGGCGAACATGTCGTACGTCCAAAGGAGAAGATGCCTAGGACTTGGCGAAAATGCTGAAGTGGTTGTTGTATCCGTAGCTCCGTCTTGGTGGTGCTCGTCTTGCGGTCTTCTCTTATGCTCATGAAGGTTGGCCTTGGCGTGAAGTAGGGCTCGTTGGGACTTGTGCATTTGCGCTTGGCGAGCATCTTCATGATGATGGTGTCGTTGTTGTGCTTGAGCTCGATGGCGTTCGTCATCGTCGTGCACATGATGCTTGTAGGTGACTTGCCTTTCATGACGATGTGAATCATGAACGTGATTGAGGGAGTCCTGGGTTAGGGGGTGTTCGGATAGCCGAACTATACCTTCAAGGTGGACTCCTGGACTATGAAGATACAAGATTGAAGACTCCGTCCCGTGTCCGGAAGGGACTTTCCTTGGCGTGGAAGGCAAGCTTGGCGATACGGATATGAAGATCTCCTATCATTGTAACCGACTCTATGTAACCCTAACCCTATCCGGTGTCTATATAAACCGGAGGGTTTTAGTCCGTAGGACAACATACACATTAAGAGTCATACCATAGGCTAGCTTCTAGGGTTTAGCCTCTCTGATCTCGTGGGAGATCTACTCTTGTACTACCCATATCATCAATATTAATCAAGCAGGACATAGGGTTTTACCTCCATCGAGAGGGCCCGAACCTGGGTAAAACTTTGTGTCCCTTGCCTCCTGTTACCATCCGGCCTAGACGCACAGTTCGGGACCCCCTACCCGAGATCCGCCGGTTTTGACACCAACATTGGTGCTTTCATTGAGAGTTCCTCTGTGTCATCGCCATCAGAAAGGATGCCTCGCCCCGTCTTTAAAGACGGCACCGTTGCTAAGGGAGCTTTGGCTGTCGGCCAAACCCTCCGACTAGGTGGTTTTCTTATGACCACCTGTTCGGCTTCTGCGCCGATGATGACCTCTCGAGCCATCGAAAACAATCTTCATGTCAACTCAGAACTTGCCGAGCAGTTAGATCCAATAGAGCTTTCCTCCATAAACGAGCTCTTGGATCGCTTCGCCACCCTGGGAGTCGCTACGGATTACGACCAGATTAGGCCTAAAACTGATCTGAGAGAGATTAACTCTCCCCAAGCCACCCATCACATTGCCGTGGTAGAGGGACAGTGCGGCAACCCTTCATCTATCTTCAGGACTCGCTACGTCCGGATTCCCGATCCCTCCAAGCCGGATGTCCACGGAGGGAAGGATATCACTCAAGACCTGAACTTAGAATCAGGCGACGGACTGGATTCATTGAACGACATCCAGGAATCCAAATTTTCGAGTTCGGAAATTCCTCGGCCGCTGAGCCTCATAAGGGGTAAGGCTCCGGATTTAATTCCACCCACCCACCCGAACATTAGCGATTTATCCCAAATCAAGCAAGATCCCAAAGTAACAGTACATCATTACTGGGCCAGATTCCTCCTGGTTATGAACAGGATAAAGGGCTGCCGCGAGGAAGACGCAATTTCATTCTTCTGCAATAATTGCACGGACAAGGGAATACTCAACGCCATAAGTCGACGTGATATTACACGCTTCGCTGACTTAGCGTCCATAGTACGAAAGTACTGTGCGATGGAAAGCGCCCGGAAAACCGAAACAAAATTTTGGGACAATCCGGCCCTTAAGGCAAGCCCAGTCCGAAATAAAAGGGTGCATCATCGCCAGACTCCCGGGTCAAACACCAAAAGGCAAAAACCCTCTACAGGGCATGGAACCGTACTGGAAGGATGGCTTAATGGACCCTGTAAAATTCATAGTACAGAGGACGCCACACCAACTCACAGCCTTAGAGCATGTTGGATACTCCGGCAGGTGGCCAAAATTGGCGAAAACCTCCTAATTCCGGAGGCCACAGAAAGCCACCCCAGAGACACCAATACGGTATTAACAGTCTTCGAGACCTTCGCATCAAATAATGTGCGAAAAAGGACACTCTGCAGCCTTGCCGAAGTCTACCAAGTGGCAACAATAAACCCATGGAGTGACACGGCCATCACCTTTAACACCAGTGATGAACCTAAATTCCGAAACACCCGAGCACCAGCTGCATTGGTCCTCAGTCCAATAGTGGACGACTTTCGTCCTACCAAGGTACTCATGGACGGCGGCAGCGGATTGAACGTCATTTATGAGGAAACTCTTCAAAAAATGGATATAGACTGGAACCGCATCATGCGAAGCAGCACAACCTTTAGAGGAATAATCCCCAGTCGGGAAGCGCGCTGTATAGGAAAAATCACACTAGATGTGGTGTTCGGCACGCCGGTCAATTACAGGTCCGAAGAGGTCATGTTCCATGTGGCCCCGTTCAGCAGCGGTTATCACGCTTTGCTAGGGCGGGAAGCATTCACAATCTTCCAAGCAATACCCCATTACAGGTACATGAAGCTCAAGATGCCCAGGCCTAACGGGATCATCACTCTCGCTAGTGATCCAGACATAGCACTCCACGCCGAAAACAAGACAGCTGCACTGGCCCTCGAGGCACTATCCGAAGCCCTAGAGGCTGAGGAGCTGACTGTGCTGCGCTCTACGGTGAATAGGGACGACGTGGTACTCGACAAAAGATCCAAATCCACCTCCTTTAAACCAGCAGATGAAATAGTCAAATTCCAAGTCCATCCAACGGACCCCAATAAAACAGCTTCCATCAGGGCACAGCTAAACCCTGATGTCGACGCCGCATTGTGAGAGTTCCTACGAGAGAACTGGGACATTTTCGCCTGGCACCCTTCAGACATGCCAGGAATCCCACGCAGGCTGGCCGAACACAGCTTAAATATCCAAACAGGATTCAAACCTGTCAAACAGGCTCTCCGGCATTTTTTCCGAACCTAAGAGACAGGCTATGGGAGAGGAGCTAGCAAAGCTATTAGAGGCCGGATTCATCAGAGATATAAGACATCCGGACTGGCTAGCAAACCTGGTGATGGTACCAAAGAAGGACTAATCCTGGTGCCTGTGTGTTGATTTTAAAGATCTTAACAAGGCCTGCCCAAAGGATCCCTTCCCCCTCCCCCGCATCGATCAAATTATCGATGCGACCGCAGGACACGATTCGTTGTGTTTCCTCGACGCATATTCTGGCTACCATCAAATCAAGATAGCGGAACCAGACCAAGCCACAACGGCATTTATCACACCATATGGGCCATTCTGCTTCAACACGATGCCCTTTGGGCTCAAAAACGCCGGCGCAACATATCAGCGCATGATTCAGACATGTTTGGCAAGCCAGATCGGTAAAACAGTGGAGGCATATGTAGATGATGTGGTCGTCAAAACAAGACATGTTGAATCTCCAGTAGACGACTTGAGGCTCACATTTGATAATCTCTGAACATACGACATCAAGCTCAACCCGGAAAAATGCGTTTTTGGCATTCCAGCCGGAAAGCTCTTGGGCTTCATTGTATCCAGCAGAGGAATTGAAGCAAATCCATCCAAGATCCGAGCTCTGTCGCAACTGGATATCCCAAAGGACCTCAAACAAATACAAAAGTTAACCGGATGTGTGGCGGCTCTAAGCCGCTTTATCTCCCGCTTGGGAGAAAAGGCCCTTCCCCTTTACCGCCTCCTTCGGCGCACCGAACACTTCAAATGGACGGACGCAGCCACGGCTAGACTCGACGAAATAAAATCCATACTGGCAACAAAGCCAGTCTTGGCCGCGCCAAACACCGGCGAACCAATGCTATTGTACATTGCAGCAACACATCAGGTTGTAAGCGCAGTGCTCGTCGTCGAACGAGAAGCGGACGGAAACAAATTCCCCCTTCAAAGGACGGTCTATTATGTGTCCACTGTCCTCACTCCCTGCAAATCACGGTACCCGCATTATCAAAATATTGCGTACGCAGTATTCATGGCATTTTGGAAGCTACGACACTACTTTCAAGAGTGTTCAATAACAGTAGCCTCAGAAGTACCACTTAACGACATTATAAATAACCGTGACGCAACGGGCCAGATCGCGAAATGGGCCATCGAGCTCCTCCCGTTCGACATAACTTATAAGCCACGACGAGCCATCAAGTCACAAGTTTTGGCCGACTTCGTCGCAGAATGGACGGAGGCCGAACTCCCTAGAGAGTACGGCACATATTCAAATTGGATCATGCATTTCGACAGCTCCAAAATGTTGGCTGGACTGGGGGCTGGCGTTGTTTTGACGTCCCCCACAGGAGACACAGTTCAATACGTACTACAGATTCTGTACACGGACTCCAACAATGCAGCCGAATATGAGGCCCTTCTACATGGTCTCCGGATGGCAGTATCCATGGGCATCCAATGCCTAGAGGTGCGTGGGGACTCGAACCTCGCAATCTCCCAAATAAATGGAGACTTCGATGCCAAGGATCCAAAAATGGCAGCTTACCGCAACGCTGTCCTAAAAATGTCAGCTCGGTTCGAGGGACTTGAATTTCACCATACAGCCCGGGAAAATAATCAGGCGGCAGATGTCCTGGCACGCATCGGCGCAAAACGCGATATAGTCCTCCCCAACATCTTCTTGGAAAGGCTTTTCAAGCCATCCGTGGTATGGGAAGGGGAGCCGAACAATAACAGCCCGGACCCAACCACACTGCCCGACACTGAACATTCTGACACAATCGGAGGCTCTGCCATTGAAATAACACCTTCAGCCCACGTAATAATGGCCGTCATCGCCCCGTGGACAGAACCATTCCTCGCCTACCTAACTAGGCAAGAACTCCCCGAGGACCAAAATGAGGCACGCTGCATAGTGCGGCGATCCAAAGCCTACAGAGTCCACGAGGGAGAGCTTTATAAGAAAAGCACTACCGGAGTCCTTCAAAGGTGCATCTCCGAAGAGGAGGGGCGGAATCTCCTGGCTGAAATCCGTGCCGGACTCGGCGGTCATCACGCCGCAGCCCGGTCCCTGGTAAGCAAAGCCTTCCGTACAGGCTTTTATTGGCTGACGGCCCTGGCAGACGCTCAGGACTTAGTCCAACGATGCACCGGCTGCCAGCTCTTTGCAAACCAAAGCCATATGCCACCCACCGCCCTCCAAACTATCCCCATCACTTGGCCCTTTGCGGTCTGGGGGCTTGATATGGTTGGACCCCTTAAAGGCGGAACCCACAAGCACAAATACTTACTGGTCATGGTGGATAAGTTCACCAAATGGATAGAAGCCAAGCCTGTTAAGATGGCCGAATCCGGACCTGTGATAGACTTCATATCCGGGGTTGTACACCGTTACGGCATCCCCCATAGCATCATCACTGATAATGGCACGAACTTTACGGCCGACGAGGTAAAACTCTGGTGCAAAAACATGGGCATAAAACTCGATTATGCTTCCGTCTATCACCCACAAACTAACGGCCAGGTCGAACGTGCAAATGGTCTTATCATGAGCGGCATCAAACCCAGCCTAGTGCGGTCCCTCAAGGAATCTAACACACACTGGGTAGAGGAGCTCGACTCCGTACTCTGGGGGCTGCGGACCACACCGAATCGCACCACCGGATACACACCATTCTTCATGGTGTACGACGCAGAGGCAGTTCTGCCTTGTGACATAATTCATGACTCACCTCGAGTGCGCATGTACGAGGAAAGAGAAGCCGAGCTCGATCGGCAGGACAGTTTGGACGCATTAGAGGAGGAGCATGATGTGGCGAAAGCCCGTTCCGCATTCTATCAACAGCAAGCTCGAAGATACCAAAGCAGAGAAGTACGGGCCAAAAATTACAACATTGGCGAATTAGTTCTACGCCTGCCGGACAAGAAAAAGGACAAATTCAAGCCCAAGTGGGAAGGTCCCTTCATAATTTACCAAGTCCTGACTGGTGGAGCATACCGCCTGTGAAATGCATCAGATAACCGACTCGAGCCGAACCCATGGAACGCAGTCCGTCTCCGAAGATTCTATGCCTAGCGTCGGATCCTGTGTTCGTCTCCTTACTCTGTCCATTTTTTATATACTGTCTGTCTTACATTTCTCTCCTTCTCCCTTTTTCTCTCTCTTATAACCTTTACAGGCTCACAAATGGACGCGCTATCCGCGCTCAGTAAACCTGGGGGCTTCTTTAAACAGAAGCTTATTTATACGGGCTTCATGCCTAACACATGTGTCAAACTTCCGCATGTACCTTTTATTCACCATTATATGCATCGATATGACTTAAGTTTTGGCCAAGTTGGGTTGCCTGGCTCCTGTGTTTACCCCTACGTTCCTGATTATTCGGCTAGGTGGTAAAGGGAGCACCTCTGCGATTGTTACTGCCGGATCAGCCGGACGTGTACCTCAGACTGGGTGAAGCCGAAAGCTAGTGTTCTTAAGAGAATATTCGGTCGGTGAACTAAAGATGATCTTTCCCTTTATCTATGTGCCCCCAGGCGTTTTTCCTGTGTTTCTTTTCGCAGCATGGACATGCACTTTAGGGCATGCCCCCTAGGGAAAGGAACCCCTAACGGAACTATTCTCCCTGGAAGATGTTTCCTACTAACCATGTAATATAACATAACTAGTCGGGCACTTGTCTGTTCATGCACTAATGACCCCTATGCCTGGTCGCCATGCATTCCCCGGTTCGTATATAACCTCATGGGAATTCGGACACACTCCGGACCGTCAGGCCCCGAGGTTGAAGCGAAAAGGTCGGCCATGACAAACGATCTACAATCCGGCTAGAAGGCATTATAAATGTCAATTCGATTACATAGTCATTTTGACTGATTGTATTCCTCTTCAATACCATCTAACAGGCTGTCTAATTTACAGTCCTGCTGGGAGTACTTTGCGGCCAACTCTACTTGGCCGTACACTAATCTTACAGGGATCTCCTTCCCATCGGGCCCTATAGGACCAACCTCGGCCATGTGGTTGGGGTCAGCCTTTGAGTAACGCGTCTTCACCATGGCCCAGGCCTCCCTAGCGCCTTGATGGCAGGCTGATATCTTCCACAATTGGAAGCGCCGTCGTGCTCCCTTTAGCTTCTCCGCAAGCTCTCCAATACCTTCGGGCATGGAGACGGATGGCCACAGGGCCTGGGCGACGCCTCGCATCGCCTGCCGAACTCGATCGAGCAGTTGCGAGAGCTCGGGAAGAAGGTCACCCGTAGAACCGGGCATCTCCTCCGCCAGACGACCTGTTAACACACCTACAGACATTGCTCTGTCAGTCGACTTCCCCGCCGAAATTTCTTTCAAATGGTTCGTTCAAGCAGTTATTAAATATGCCGCGCCGAAGCCGCTGATTCTCCTTCATGGAGTCTGATAGCTGGGCACGAACATCTTTCAGCTCGACGCCCAGCTGGGTGTTGGCATCTTGGAGAACGTTCTTCTCCCCCATCACCTTTAATAGCACCCTCTCACCAGCCTTTAGCTGTCGTAGGATATGTTGCTTTTCCGGATTCAATCCGGCGCCATCTGCAATTTTATTTGTCAGATTCGCACGAAAGCCGTGCTTCACAAAATACTTATCTTTCGAAATGTATATTACCAGAAGGGGCCTCCTTAGGCTCCCATGCCGCGGCTAGTGTGGCCTCCAGTTGGGCTTTGCACTCTTCCAGCTCCTGGGACAGTAGGGAATTCTTTTCTGTAAGAACATGCATATCAAATGATCCTTAAACTAGTTGTTCTAACTGTTTCAAGTCTCGGGGGCTGCTGCTAGATATATATTTACCAAAATTTTCTTACCCGTATGTATTTTACATATTGCTCTGTGGCTCTGGCTAGACCATTTTGAGCGGCACGGAGGTGCGCATCTCCCAAATTGAAGGCATCTAACGCCTCTTGGGAGAAGCAAGCGTCGCGAAGAATTGTCCGGCGACGCCTGTGGCTCATGGCACTTTCCACTTTAGAGTTGGTGGCAGACAACCCGTCCGCATCCTCCGTCGGAGGAACGTCCGGCACGCGCCTTGCGTTCGCCTTCGCCCCGGACCAGGCTTTGGAGCCTGGCTGGTGGAGGCGCGATTGGCAGCCTCTCCGGATATAGTCCGGCGAGGTCTCTTTGTCCTGAAGGGGGCGCGAGTGTCAAATGTGCCTCGAAGGTATAACAACTGGGATAGAGGGGCGCGCCATACCTTTGCGCTGATGCCTCGGTCTGGTCTGCACCTCTTTTCTGCCCACGGGGCCCTGCGGCCCCTCGTTGGCTTGTCGCCGCAGGTTCGGCGTTCCGCCTCAACAACCTCCCCTGCAAAGTTTGGTTGTAATCAGGAAATTGAACACGCATGGACGGACCCCTATCCGGGTTACTGGGACTTCGATCTCAGGTACCTAGGGCGTCAGGATTAGCCCTGGGTAATCGGCCATAATGGCCACCAAGGTGTTGTCCTCGCTCAATTGATGGAACACTCCATCAATCAGCTCAACAGATATGTCCGGATCCTCTTGAGAGGCCGGGTCAAGAGACCATCCTGGGTCCTCGGGTTGTGGAGGCGGGCTGCTTATTTCCTTAACAGCCCGGTGCAGTTCCTGCGTTGAGGTCATCAGACTAAGTATTCAACAATAGGAACACTAAACGGATGAGCAAGTAGATGCGACCACTTACCCAGCTTGGGGGATTGTGCATAGATAATCCACCCTGTGGGTTGACGCGGAGAAATTCCTCCTCCTCTCCCTTGTACAAAGTGGACAAGATCTTTAATAGAGCGGTAACTGAATCTGGCCCTTTGCGGCCATAGCGGGTGGCGTCGTCCTCCCCGTTGAAATCCCACATGGGGTGGCTTCTATACTGAAGCGGCTGCACCCCCCGCATGATGCATTCGGCCATAACTCCGATCATGGTTAGTCCGGAATGGGCCAACAATCTTATTTGGCCCATCAGGTAAACGATGTTCCTGTCACTTTCCCTTTGAGGGCTCCGTGGACGCCAGCTTAGGCGCTTCTTTAAGGGAGCACTATCGAATTCTGGGAGGCCGATCCGGACAGGATCCGGCAGCGGGACGTCTTCTATATAGAACCATTCCGAGGGCCAATCTTCGGACGCCTTCTTTGGAGTTCCGGACAGATATCCGGTCCCGGCGATGCGCCATACTTCGGCTCCGCCCACTTGATATATTGACCCTTTCTTGGAACGGGGCACGAGGCAAAACAGCTCCTTCCATAGTCTGAAATGAGCTTCAATACCCAAGAACAGCTCGCAAAGGGCTACAAAGCCCGTGATATGCAATACTGAGGCAGGCGTGAGATGATGTAGCTGGAGGCCGTAGAACTCCAGCAGCCCCCGGAGAAATGGGTGGATGGGAAATCCGAGCCCCCTTATTAAGTAAGGGACAAGGCACACCCACTCTCCTTTGGATGGATTAGGGGCATTCTCTGCTTGTTCTCCGCCGTTGTAGATGGCAAGCCCGGCTCG
The DNA here is from genome assembly GCF_003073215.2 of Triticum urartu. Taxonomy (NCBI): domain Eukaryota; kingdom Viridiplantae; phylum Streptophyta; class Magnoliopsida; order Poales; family Poaceae; genus Triticum; species Triticum urartu. The sequence continues at coordinate 310,407,437 of NC_053024.1, forward strand.
AACCGGGACCATATAGGCCGGGGGTAGAAATCCCTTGGTCTGGAGCGTCACTAGTTCGCTATGCGGAGTGGAACATCTCTCCCAATATCCAGGCTTAGGGCTGGAAGGGTGAGCGGAGGAGTTGAGGCGGCTGGCCATGGTGGAATGGACCTTTGTCGGATGCGCTCTGATGAACACTCGTGGAGGGGAGAAGGTGTGGATTGGATCTAAATCCTCGTCCCCTTAAATAGGGCAGCTCATTTATGCGGCTAGGGGTGTGAACGAAAAAACACTCAGACTTTTCATATTCGTTTGACACGTGGGAAACGGCCATTATTGGGCGTAGAAGCTAAGGAGCGCAACATCTATAAGAAACCGGACTTTATTCAAACAGGTACTCGGAATTTAGAGGAGAACCCGCCTTGCAATGCCGAAGACGATCTGCGCGCCGGACTTATCGTCATTGAAGCCTGGTTCAGGGGCTACTGAGGGAGTCCTGGGTTAGGGGGTGTTCGGATAGCCGAACTATACCTTCAAGCCGGACTCCTGGACTATGAAGATACAAGATTGAAGACTCCGTCCCGTGTCCGGAAGGGACTTTCCTTGGCGTGGAAGGCAAGCTTGGCGATACGGATATGAAGATCTCCTACCATTGTAACCGACTCTATGTAACCCTAACCCTATCCGGTGTCTATATAAACCAGAGGGTTTTAGTCCGTAGGACAACATACACATCAACAGTCATACCATAGGCTAGCTTCTAGGGTTTAGCCTCTCTGATCTCGCGGTAGATCTACTCTTGTACTACCCATATCATCAATATTAATCAAGCAGGATGTAGGGTTTTACCTCCATCGAGAGGGCCCAAACCTGGGTAAAACTTCGTGTCCCTTGCCTCCTGTTACCATCCGGCCTAGACGCACAGTTCGGGACCCCCTACCCGAGATCCGTCGGTTTTGACACCGACAGTGATGGTGGTCGCCATGGGTATGTGGACATGGACGACTTGCGCTTGCATCATTTTTGCGCTCCGAAGACCTATGACTTGAACGTCGCGGCCTTGAGGATAATGAAGGGGAAGAACGGTTGATCAACAAGGTCTGAATCTCCTCCATCCTTGCATCTTGCTCCTCCTTTTGTGCGGAAATCTTGTTGTCGATGTAGTCCCTTTTCCTTGCTTCGGAGTGACGAATGTCGATGGAGAGGTTCTCGATGCGCTCTCGCAATCTTGATTGTGCGCCTTGCATTTGTCTTTGGAGATCGAAGATTGACGCTTTGGTGATGTAGTTGTTTACGCCTTTGTTGTTGTCAAAGACCGGAGATGAAATGCCTTGCGTATCCATCACTCCAAGAGAAAAATGTGAGTGGTAGAAAGAGAAGAACGAATACCAAATGTACCTTGACCGAAGTTGAAAGTGGATCAATGATCACTCCAATGCGGACAGGGAAATAGCACAATTGGTACCAATTCTTGTCGGTTTCTCACACCTACACAAATAAGGTTTATGGTAGAGCTCGGTGAGGATAGTGGCATAAAAATTTAATGCAAAATGTTAGCAAGAGTCAATAATGTTGAAAGAGATTCACAAATTCGCAAGTAAAACAAGTAGACTAATAGCAATATGTGGCACACGGAAACACACATAGAGATAGATAAATGGGGTCGTGCAACCAAGGATGAGCACAAAATGTGGAATCCACGGAAAACACTCATGTTGCACAACTCAAGAGAGACGCTAGCATGATTGCTCAATAGGCGGATACGACACTTGTGCACAACCTATAAGATGCAAAATGGATAACTTTCTATCCCAAGTATGCTATGCATGTGTGGTTCCCGATGTTTCTCACAAGGTGATTCAAGATGATCTTATATGCAATGTGGTATGATGCTATGGCTATTGCTTACGAGCTCTTTTTTCACTCTTTTGCTTAAAAGCTTATTCTTTTTTTTTGTATATGGCCACAATGCGGAATGCACAAACAAAGATAGCGATTGGGTATATGCGGGAACAAACTTGAGGCACAAGAGATGATATGATGATACCAATATGATACCAATATGGTATGGTATGTATGTAATGGAAGGTGTACACCACTAATGTGCACAAGTAACATTGCCGGCAATACTCAAAGGCTAGTCTCGATAGGCAAGTTACGCAAAATGAGCTAGGGGTTATCAATGCAATGGCAAGGGAATATACAATGGAGGGATACGACGATACCACGATGATATGGAGGTTACCGTCTGTGGTGATGATGAGTGGCTGTGATCTTGATGGAGATACCAAGATGATGGAGACTCGTCCCTAAGTAGCCGAAACACCTTAGGAAACCGAAAAACCGCGAACTCAAAATCTCAAAAGTCAAAAGTCAAATGGTGGTAGCGGGAATGCGGTGGTGGTTGCAGAAGCTCAATGGGATTGCGGAAATGCAATGATGGGTTTTGAGTCACAATGAGGAAGTGGAGGGTAAGGTGGTGGACTATACACGGTGTCGGAGTTGGAAGCATGGTCCCTAAGTAGCTGAAACACCTTAGGAGGCACAACTCAACACAAACAAAATTGAGTTAAGTTGGGGTGGCGTAAGTGTATCGTGGGAAAGCCTATGCGGAAGTGGTAGTGGTCGTTGATGAAGAAGCAACTGTCCCTAATTAGCCGAAACACCTTAGGAGATTCAAGTCACAACTCAAACAACCACTAATATAATGGGGATCAATATGGGTTAAGTTGCGGAAGGCTATGGTTGTTTTGCGGAAGTTATGGTGGAAGCCCTAGGCAAAGATGCCAAAGTTCCAAAAATTGGATGGAGTCAAATGGTGTTGAAACCTATGTAGATGGATGGGGGATGTCAATAGCTACTCAACAGGCTTAAGAACGCGAGAATCAGTCTCTGGATATGAAAGTTATGGTCAAATCGGTGAAACTCGGAATGCTAAATCTGGGAGGGGCAGAAGTACCGCTTGGTGGGGCGGTAGTACCACTCGTGTCGGGAAAATTCACAGAACTGGATCGGGACGAATTTTGGGGCGGAAAAGGATGATTTCAAGGTCAAAATTCGAGTGATTTCGTGGATGGAAAGTGGAGAAAATTGGGGAGATGCTAGATCCATTTGAAACCAAGCAAATCTATGGATCAAATCCAACAAAACTTCGTCAAACCAACAAATCACAAAAAATGGGGCTATTTTTGGTGGGATTTTCGAATTTGTTGAAGAACACAACAAAATTAGGCTAGAGAACGAAGAGGGGAGGCTCCGAAATCGTGATCAACGTGGCTCATGATAGCAAGATGATGTAGGGTGGGAACGCTAATCGGCCGATCTTTCATGAAAGGAGCGGATCCCGCGAAGAACACGAGGAGGGAAACGAGGGGAAAATCACGAGGGAACCACAAGAGAACACACAATCCAACAAGAATGATCACACATGCGCTAGATCCATGAACACAAAGGGAGATACAAGATCCAAAGCCAACAACGGATGATACAAGAGGTAACTGGTCTTCTCTGTGAGGAGGTCTTGATGTTCTTCTCCGCAAGGAGGTCTTGAATCCAAAGGGATCTTCTCCGTAGAGGCCACGGTCTCTCTCGTGGAGTAGATCCGATGTGGATGAGCAATGCTCTATCTCTAAAATGAGCTAAACCAATGCTAACCCTAAGTAGGAGGATGTGGAGGTGTCGGAGTAATTGGACACGGATACCCCGAAGACGGCGAGACAAGAATTCAAGACATCGGGGCTAGCAAAGCCCCTCAGTGCAACTACCTGGCCGGCGGCTGACTGCTGGCTGCTGACTGCTCCACCAGGCCGACTGCTGGCTGCCGACTGCTCCACCAGGCGGACTGCTGGCTGCCGACTGCTCCACCAGGCCGACTGCTGGCTGCCCACTGCTCCACCAGGGCGACTGCTGGCTGCTCCACCAGGCCGACTGCTGGCTGCCGACTACTCCACCAGGCCGACTGCTGGCTGCCGACTCCTCCACCAGGCCGACTGCTGGCTGCCGACTCCTCTGCCAGGCCGACTGCCCGAAGTCAACTACAGCCTGACGAGACACTGACGGGACGACCATACCATGATGTCATCTATAGTGTACTGTGTCCCCTGGGTACTGATTTATAAAGTACCCCAGGGGACAAGCATGACATGCACCATGCCTAGACCATTCCACTACATAGCTTGGTTTGTAAGCTACCCAAGGTAGCTTACAACCAACGCTACCACCACCCATGCCTACCACTATATAAGCTAACTCCATCCATCCATCAAGAGGGGCCTGACGCATGCATGCTAGCTAGCAAGACAGCTAGCTAGCACACACACACATGCATGGCCACTAGTTCATACGGCCACTCGGCCATGGGCACGCATGCTCGAGATACAGCTCCAGGAGCAACTCTATACCAGATATACCACATATACTCAGACATGCAGGAGTAGGGGTGTTATCCCTCCGGAGAGCCCCGAACCTGGGTAAACTAGCGTGTTCTACTCGCATACCCGTCCCTGGATATTCCGGCAGCAGTCTTGCCCTCACACAAAGCCACCTTGTGGCATATGTCGTCTTGCACCCCCCGTGAGAATACCATGACATTTGGCGCCCACCGTGGGGCGGTACTATGCTACCGCGCTGCTGCTGGTTTCGCAGTCCGGGCGGGACCATCTTCGTCATCTCCGCCGCAGCGTCGCGCCGTCTCTCCGGTAGCGCTCGGGGGCTCGACTTCGACCCGCCCCCGGAGCGACCGTGCGGGACGGCGCCTCCTCGTTGTCGGCCTCGCCGCTTTCGTCATCACCGTCGTTGGGACACCGGCTGTCCGTCCGCGCGCGCCGCGCGCGGGGCCTCGTTTCGGTCGTCCGTGGCCATCCACGCGCCGCTTGCGTCCGCTTCATCACCGCGGCGCGTCCCTGTCGTCGGCCTCACCATCTTCATCATCGTCACCGCGGTGTCGCCGTCGTCTCTTCGGTTGCGCTTGGGGGCTCGACGGCTCCCGCGCAACTCGGCCTCCGCCTCCTACACGAGCTCGGCCCGGGCCGGCTTCGAGCTGCCTCTGGCCGGCTCTCGCACCGCTGCCCCGACCGTCACCGGTGCCGCGCCCAAGGGCCGCTCCGCTCCTCTGCGCCTTGCGCGCGCGCCCGCGCCGGGTCGTCTGGCGGCGCCCGGCCTCCCTCACCCTCCGACCACGCGCGCCCCGGCGCCAGACCTCGCCCTGGCCTCGCCACTTCGCCCGTGCCGCTCTAGCCGCATCCGGCCTTTGCTCCCGCCGGCTTGCCGCTCTAGCCGGCTGCCGGCTCCACGCGCCGGGTCCGGCCTCCTCCTGTGCCGCCCATGGCTCCAGCCTCCCCTGGAGGGGGCTCCTCCACCTGGCTCCGCCTTCTCGTCAAGCATCCGGGAACGTCCGGCTCGGCTTGCTTCTCCTGCACGCGCGTCCAGCGCGCGGCGTCGGCCATGTGTTACTCTGTCGCGACCGTGCCAACTCGCCAGCCGGGTGCTCCGCCTCCACGCGCTCGCACCAGCTGTTGCCGCGTTTGCCACGCCGGCTCTGGTTTGCCGTCCCGCGCTGGTTGCTCCTCCGCCCATGGCCTCCTGCGCCGCTCCGCTGCACCACCTCGCGCCGGCTCTGCCTCGTCCGGCCAGCTACGCCTCGCCGAGCCACCTCCACTGCCGCGGCCGGGTGGTCCGCACTCGCCGGCTCCGACCGCCTGCCGGCTTTCGCTGCTCGGCTCCCGTGGCCGGCTGCTGCGAAGAAAAGAAAATAGAAAAGTCAATGGATGCGGCTGGGAAAAAAGAGAAAAGAGAAAAAAAGGCGGTCTAGCTGCCCACATAGAGTCGGCCAGAAAGAAGAAAAAAAAGTGGCCGGCACCCGCCACCCGGATGGCCGGGTCGCGCCCGTTTCCCGGACGGCCAGCTCCTGCCACCCGGACAGACCGAGTCCTTACGCCCGCTTCCCGGCTTTGAAAAAAAAGAGAGAGGAGGGTCCGGCTCGCCGCGTGGAGCCGGACAGAAAGAAAGAGAAGAGGCCGATTGCCTAGGGGCCGGCTGGAAAAAGTGGGTTGGGCCACTCGCGTAGCTGGCTGCTCAAAAACAAAGAGAGAGAAAAGAAATGTGCGTCCGACCGTTGGCTACTTGGCCGGCTGCAAAGAGCCCGACTGCTGTGTCGGGGTCCGCCCGCCCAGCCGTCTGAAGAAGAAAAAGAAGAAGACAAAGTAGTCACCGGGAGATCCGGCCCGACTGCCCAGCAGTCGGCCCAGATCTCGGGGGCTACACCCGGCGGGTGCGCTGACGCGCCCCCGTGAAGAAGAAGATAAAGTAGTCACCGGGAGATCCGGCCCGACAGCTCAGCAGTCGGCCCAGATCTCGGGGGCTACACACAGCGGGTGCGCTAACGCGCCCCCGCGAAGAAGAAGAAAAAAGTAGTTGCCGGGAGATCCGGCCCGACACCTCAGCAGTCGGCCCAGATCTCGGGGGCTACACCCAGCGGGTGCGCTGATGCGCCCCCGTGAAGAAGAAGCAAAAAGTAGTTGTCGGGAGATCCGGCCCGACAGCTCAGCAGTCAGCCCAGATCTCGGGGGCTACACCCAGCGGGTGCGCTGACGCACCCCCGCGAAGAAGAAGACAAAGTAGTCGCCGGGAGACCCGGCCTGACAGCTCCGCAGTCGGCCCAGATCTCGGGGGCTACACCCAGCGGGTGCACTGACGCGCCCCCGCGAAGAAGAAGAAAAAAGTAGTTGCCGGGAGATCCGGCCCGATAGCTCAGTAGTCGGCCCAGATCTCGGGGGCTACACCCAGCGGGTGCGCTGACGCGCCCCCGCGAAGAAGAAGAAAAAAGTAGTTGCCGGGAGATCCGGCCCGACAGCTCAGCAGTCGACCCGAATCTCGAGGGCTACACCCAATGGGTGCGCTGGCGCGCCCCCACAGAATATTGCAAATAAGAGAAGAGTTTTGTCCGGCTCCGAGCAGCCGGCAGAAGAGAAAAAGAAGAAGATAGGAGCTGCAAGATGCATCGCCGCCTGGCCGGTCGAGCCTGACCCCCTTCGAGCACCCAAAGGCTCGAATGCTACACACATTGGGAGCGCCGGTGCGCTCCGCGAGCGCCGAGCCACGCCGGCTGTCTTCGGCAAACTCCGCCCCGGCAACACGAAAACGAATGTGAGCTCCTCACCCGCATATTTTTTCACCATGCAATCACGGATAACCGCGAGCGATGCTCGGGGGCTGTCTCCGCATTTTTATTACAGTTGCACCACTGTTCGCCCCGGTGCCAGCTAGAGTTGGCCCGGGGGCTGGCCGCTTGGCCTAAGATGTTTTTTCCCGCAGATGGCTTAGTAGCGTGTGCAGTACCAAAGGCCAACCTCTCAGCCACATACCGCAGGGCGGCTGTCCGGCTAGCGAGACCAAAAGCTGGAGGTCACCTCACGCGAAAAAACGTTTGGGAAGAGAAACGCTTCGGGCAACCCAACCGTTTCCTTTATGAGTATCTGCTCGGTTAAATCCACTCCCAGAGTCCGAGTACTGTACACTCCACTTTGTGGCCCACTCTCAGCCACAGACCGCAGAGCGGCTGTCCGGCGAGCAAGAGCACAAGCCAAAAAGCGGAGGGAACACGAAAAAGATTAAGGGGGCTCGGACGAAACCGAGTCGGCACCCTCCGCATAAAACTTGCAATGCTAAAAGCAAACATTAGATATATCTGCGTTGACTAACTTTGTCTTTTTCATGATTATTTCCATGAACACTCACCAAGAAACCTCCGCCCAACTTTGCCAAGTTGCCCGGAGGCTTGGGGGCTACTGTCGGAGTAATTGGACACGGATACCCCGAAGACGGCGAGACAAGAATTCAAGACATCAGGGCTAGCAAAGCCCCTCGATCCAACTACTTGGCCGGCGGCTGACTGCTGGCTGCTGACTGCTCCACCAGGCAGACTGCTGGCTGCCGACTGCTCCACCAGGCCGACTGCTGGCTGCCGACTACTCCACCAGGCCGACTATTGGCTGCCGACTGCTCCACCAGGCCGACTGCTGGCTGCCGACTGCTGGCTGCTGACTGCTCCACCAGGCCGACTGCTGGCTGCCGACTACTCCACCAGGCCGACTGCTGGCTGCCGACTCCTCCACCAGGCCGACTGCTGGCTGCCCACTCCTCCGCCAGGCCGACTGCCCGAAGTCAACTGCAGCCTAACGAGACACCGATGGGACGACCATACCATGATGTCATCTATAGTGTACTGTGTCCCCTGGGTACTGATTTATAAAGTACCCCAGGGGACAAGCATGACATGCACCATGCCTAGACCATGCCACTACATAGCTTGGTTTGTAAGCTACCCAAGGTAGCTTACAACCAACGCTACCACCACCCATGCCTACCACTATATAAGCTAGCTCCATCCATCTATCAGGAGGGGCCTCACGCATGCATGCTAGCTAGCAAGACAGCTAGCTAGCACACACACACACATGCATGGCCACTAGTTCATACGGCCACTCGGCCATGGGCACGCATGCCCGAGATACAGCTCCAGGAGCAACTTTGTACCAGATATACCACATATACTCAGACATGCAGGAGTAGGGGTGTTATCTCTCCGGAGAGCCCCGAACCTGGGTAAACTAGCGCGTGCTACTCGCATACCCGTCCCTGGATATTCCGGCAGCAGTCTTGCCCTCACACGAAGCCACCTTGTGGCATATGTCGTCTTGCACCCCCCGTGAGAATACCACGACAGGAGAAGTATATATAGTCTAAGTCCACCAAGGGGTAAGTGAGAGGGGGATACGTGGGCCGTTGGCCCGTTCTCTGCGCACAGGCAGGGCGGTAGTACCAGACCCTCGGCAGTAGTACCGCTTTAGCTGTAGTGCCGCTTGGTCTGGGCGGTAGTGCCGGACTTGTCCCGCTCGATCATAGGAGTTTGTCGGGGTGAGCGGCAGTAGAGCGGATGTTGGGCGGTAGTACAGCTTGTGGGCCTTCAGCGGTAGTACCGCTTGGTGTGGGCTGTAGCAGCTGGCTCTACTTCCCTCGCTCCCATGCACACTTGGCCTTGGTCCTTAGGCTCTCCATGATCTCCTCGGGTGGACATGAGTATGCACAAGGTCCGCGCTTGAGGTAGCATCCGTGTCTTACATGCGGAAAGGGAAGATTCGAAAAGGAGCGAGTTCACGTTGTGTCCAATGGCGTATGCTTGAGGTCTGAAGTGTGGGCACTAGGGGCTTAGGGAGATGTCGTAGTGTACATGGGGATGATCATAGGATGCTCCGCATCATTCCATGTTGGGACATGGATATCATGGGATATCACAATATCTCTTATATTTAGTTAATGCACATATATACTTGGTTAAGTGATGCGGAGCATCCCAAGATCATCCCCATGGCACACCCACACCTCCAACGGCACCACTTGGACCAATGACATGAGCCCGAGCCAAAGCTATCGAAGATAAGGTGAACTCACTCCTCTCCGAACTTCCACTTTATATGCATGAGACATGGCTACTACCTAAGACCGAGGTGTTGTGCATGATTAGGTACCAAGAGGGTCCTCCCGAAGATGCGCATGAAGATGTACAAGTCCCCAAGTCCACGGATGAGGAGAACCAATGGAAGGAGCCAAGAGTATCTCCCAGGCCCCGGACATCCGTCCAAGGCCCCGGACATCCGGCCCCTGGAGCGCCTTCCTCGATAGCAACCCAGCCGCAGAAGGCTACAGGCCCCAGACATCCGGCCCCGGCAGCTCGGACATCCGGCCCCTCCCGAGCGCCCGGACATCCGGCCACCGGCCCGGAAATTCGGCCCCTTCGAACCTGAGAGCAACAAATGTCACCGTTCCAGCCCGGACATCCGGCCCCCATCCCGGACATCCGGCGTCGCCTGAACGTCCGTGGATTCGTGTATCGTTCTATGTATCCGAGGATCTAGCACATGTGTGACTTGTTCTTGTTAGTTTGAGTGTTCCTCTTGTGTTTCCCCTTGTGTTTTCCCTCGTTTTCCCTCGTTCCCCTCTTTGTGTTCCTCGTGTTCTTCGCGGGATCCGCTCCTTTCGTGAAAGATCGGGCGATTAGGGTTCTACCCTACATCATCTTGGTATCTAGAGCAAGGTTGATCACGATTTCGGAGCCTCCCCGTTGTGTTTCTAGCCTAATTTTTTGTTTTTCATCCTAATTCGAAAATTCCCCACCAAAAATAGCCCCAATTTTTTTTTGTGATTTGTTGGTGTGTTGAGATTTTGTTGGTTTGGATCCGTGGATTTGCTTTGTTTTGAGTGGATCTAGCTTCCCATCCTTTTCCCCCCTTTTCCCATCCACAAATTCCTCCGAATTTCGCCCAAATTTAACCTCCCCACGCGGTGTTCACCCCGTTTGTCCCCGGATCCAGAGCCCGGGCATCCGGCCTGCAGAGCCCGGACATCCAACCCCAGCCGGACATCCGGCCTTCCACCCGGACATCCGGCCCCTGGCAGCAACATCTCCATCCACCGACCCGTTTTTCCGCCCAATTTCCACCAAATTTTGTTCCGGTGCCCACCATATACCATATATACTTCCGCATACCTACACCACTTCTGCATAACCCAACCATTTTTGGACCATTTCGCTCTCCGACACAATTTCTACTTCGAGGTTTGAGAATTTGAGTTGCGGTACCGTATCCTTTTGTGTTTCGGCTATTTAGGTACGGTTTGACATCGACATCACCGCCGCTCATCTTCACCACGAACGCATCATCAACAACGACCACCTCAACTACGACTTGGTATTCGTGCCACCATTTTGACACCATACCGGAAGCAAGACCGATAACCTCATCTTGGTATTGGACATATCATTCTTGCCATTACATCGATAGCCATCATAGCCTTACTCCTTTGCGTTGCTTACCCATCGAGACTAGCCATTGAGTATTGCCGGCAACGAGACTTGTGCACATTAGCGATCATACTTCCCATAGCATACATACATCATTGTTGCATATCTTGGTATCATCTCTTGTGTCACAAAGTTGTCATCGCATACCCATTTTCTATCTTGGTTCGTCAAGCATTGCATGCGAAAAGAGCTCAAACATCAAAGAGCCAAACAAGCTATTAAGCAAAGAGAAAAGATAAGCAAGGAGCTTTTAAGCAAGAACCATAGCATCTTTCAACATTAAGATTGTCATACTCGATCATCTTGGATCATATCATAGAAACACCTTGCATAGAACATATTTGGGATAGAAGTCATTGCATTTTTGCTAAGTAGGTTGTGCACAAGTTCTTGTATCCGCCTATTGTGCAATCGTGCTAGCGTCTCTCTAGTGTTGTGCAACAAGAGCATTTTTGTGGATTTCACATTTTGGCTCACCCTTGGTTGCACAACCCCACTTATCTTTTTGCGTGTGTGTTTCCGTGTACCTTATATGCTTGGTCTACTTGTTACATTGCATCTTGCGAATCTTTTCTAACATTATTGAAGCTCACTTACAATTGCATCTAATTTTGTGCCACCATCCTAACCAAGCTCCACCAAAAGCTTTTACTTGTGTAGGGGTGAGAAACCGACAAGAACACGTACCAATTGTGCTATTTCCTTGTCCTACATTGGAGTGATCCTCGATCCACTTTCAACTTCGGTCAAGGTACATTTGGTACTCGTTCTTCTCTTTCTACCACTCACATTTGTTTTGGAATGATGGATAGGCCAAGTACTTCTACCAACCCACTCTTCATGGCCAAGTTCTTCTCTTTCTACCACTCACATGAACTCCTTCGTCACCAAGAGTCACCTCTTTGGTGCACAACGTGCTTTGCATCAAGAGAAACAAGCTATGAGTGAACGCATCGACAACCTTGCCGCCGACTTGCGACTTTCTGAGCAATGTACAAGGGACTACTTTGACCACAAGCTCGATGATCACAAGCAAGAGAATGACGCAAGGATGGACGAAATTCGTGCTTTGTTGCTCAACCGCTCGTCTTCCATTTCAAGAAGGAGTCGTTCAAGCCGACATTCCGACTTCACCCTCTCCAGCTCAAGTACACCGACATCGAACACTCTTCGTCGAGCCACGCGCACCGACCGTCAAGCAAGCCTCAATCCTCTACGAGACACCGACTCTCAAGAGCGCCGACAATGTCAAACTCAAGAGGCCTTTGTGCTAGCACGAGAACAGCAATGACAACGCCAACATGAAGAGGAAGAGCGAGCGCGTCTACACCAAAATGCCCAAGATGTCGAGGCACAATGTCAAGAACAACAACTCCGTGACGCTCAAGCACTTGCGGCGCAACAAGCTCTACGCGATTCAAGTCGAGCCGTTGCCGACCGAAGCCGACAAGCCCGTGAACAAGAGGAAGCACATCACGAAGAAATTCAAGAACAAAGATTTCACACTCGCGTGCATCGTCAAGTTCCTCTTTGAGCTCGCGAAGATCCTCCGCAAGCTCGCCAACACCATCAAGTTCATCGAGAGCATGAAGACAATAGAAATCCTACATGATAAGACCACCATGAGGATAACAACCCTCCACGCCAAGAGCACCACGAGTTGAACAATCATCTACAACAAGGGCATCATCATCCCCGACCCCAACACAATGAAGAGCAACTCTACGGCAAGCTCAAGTTCACCATGCCCAAGTTCAACGGAAGCAACGATCCCGAAGAATACCCTTCATGGGCATTGAAGGTTGACAAGATCTTCCATTTGCGCAATTTTGAAGAAGAGAAGAAGATCGCGATGGCATCCCTTGAGTTCCAATATTATGCCCTCATTTGGTGGGAACAAATCATCGAGCGCCGAGAGGCAAGAGGTGAACCACCCATCACTACTTGGGCGCAAATGAAGGATGTCATGAGAGCACGCTTCGTACCTACCTACTACAACCGCGACCTCTTCAAGAAACTCCAACAACTCAAGCAAGGAACAAAGAGCGTTGAAGAATACTACAAGGAGATGGAGATTGCAATGATAAGAGCCAATGTCACGGAAGATTATGAGCAAACAATCACGTTTCTTGAACGGACTCAATCACCCTATCAAGAAGATCGCCGACTTCCAACCATACTCAAATCTCATCGAGCTAGTGCACCAAGCTACCAAAGCGGAACGCCAAGTGCAAGATGATTTCAAGTATGCCAAGTTCTCATCCAAGTCCTACGGCTTCTCCAATAAGCAAGCTTCAACGACTCTCACACCGACTACAAGACCTTCTACTTCCAACATCGACAAGTCGACTTCCAAGAAAGCTTCGTCAACTACAAGCCATCCTCCTACGAGCAACTTCAAGCCGAGAGCTTCAGCATCATCAACCCCAACCAATGAGACCATCAAGACGAGTTCCTTCAAGTGTTTCACTTGTGGAGGCCAAGGCCACAAGTCCTATGAGTGCACCAACAAGCGAACCATGGTCTTCAACAACGATGGCACTTATGCTCCATGAGCGAAGGCGAAATGGAAGCCCTCGAGCAAGTCGCCATGCACCGCCAAGTGAACAATGAAGAAGAACAAGTCTTTTGTGATGAAGACTCAAGTCCCACAGTTGTTGTCTCCAAAGTCTTGACTCTCCAACATCACCAAGAAGAAGACCAACCATGCCACATATTCCACACCAAGGCCCACATCAATGGACGATCCGTCAAGGTCATCATCGATGGAGGGAGTTGTCATAATCTCGCAAGTGAAGAACTTTTCTCCAAGATCCAATTGCCCAAGATGAAGCATCCACATCCATACAAAGTGCAATGGCTTAGTGACTCCAGCACTATCCAAATCGAGCACCGAGTACAAGTCTCCTTCAAGATCGGCACCTACGAAGACACCTTGGAGTGCGACGTCGTTCCAATGACCATTTGTCATCTTCTCCTTGGACGGCCATGGAAATTCGATAGAGGAGTTGTACACAACGGCCGAACGAACCACTACATCTTCAAGATGAAGGGAAAGGAGTACGTCCTCCGTCCAATGTCGCCAAGTCAAGTGATTCCCGACAAGCAAGCCACCCATCGTGGAGATCATAGTGAGAGAGCGAGCCACCAAAATGAGAGCGAGCACCACAAGCCAAAATTGAGTGCCTCCACGATGAGCGAGAACAAGAACCTAGTTCTATTTGCCACCAAACGTGAGATGAGAGAAGTGTGTGAGAACCCATCTAGTGTCCTACACTACGTCCTCGTGTGCAAGGACAATGCATCACAAACTAACACTTCTCACACTCCTCTAGTGTTGTCTTCTCTTTTGCAGGAATTTCAAGATGTTTTTCCAGATGAGCTACCTCCGGGTCTACCTCCTCTATGAGGCATTGAGCACCGAATCGACCTCATCCCCGGAGCACCTCTTCCGAACAAAGCTCCTTACCGTGTCAACCCCGACGAAACAAAAGAAATACAAAGGCAAGTAAAGCATCTCATATACCATGGATATGTGCGTGAAAGTTTGAGCCCTTGTGCCGTTCCGGTCATTCTTGTGCCAAAACGTGATGGTAGTTTTCGCATGTGCTCCGATTGTAGACCTATCAATGCTATCACCGTTCACTATAGGTATCCCATTCCACGCCTAGATGATATGCTTGATGAGCTTAGCGGTGCCACTATATTTTCCAAAATTGATCTTAAGAGTGGTTACTATAAAATCCGCATACAAGAGGGTGATGAATGGAAAACCGCCTTCAAAACCAAGTTTGGTTTGTATGAGTGGTTAGTCATGCCTATGGGTCTTCGGAAGCACGGGGCACTTTTATGCGCCTCATGAATCATGTCTTTCGCCCTTACATTGGTATTTTTGTTGTGGTCTACTTTGATGATATTCTTGTGTTTAGCAAATCTATTAAAGAGCATGTCACCTCTATGCTAGTATGGAGAGATGCCTTTTTGGTGTTGATAAGCTTGTTTTCTTGAGTTTTGTTGTTTCTTCTAAGGGTGTTCATGTTGATGAGTCCAACATTAATGCTATTAAGACTTGGCCGCAACCAACCAACTTCCATCAAGTGCGTAGTTTTCTTGGCCTTGCGGGTTTCTATCGTTGCTTTGTGAAGGATTTTAGCACCATTGCTTCGCCTTTACATGCTTTGAGTAAGACGAATGCGCCTTTTGTTTGGGGTCCATCCCAAGATACTGCATTCAATGAGCTTAAGAATTTGCTTACTCATGCTCCCGTGCTTGCTTTACCAAACTTCGACAAGCCTTTTGAAATTCATTGCGATGCAAGTGGTAATGGCATAGGAGGTGTGTTAACGCAAGAGAAGCGCCCCATAGCTTACTTTAGTGAGAAACTTTCCGGAGCACAACTCAATTATCCCATCTATGACAAAGAGCTATATGCTTTAGTCCGCATTGTGCGTGAATGGGAACATTACCTTCGTCCCCATGAGTTCATCATTCATACCGATCATGAGACTCTCAAGTATCTTAAGGGACAAACTAAGTTGAACAAGCGTCATGCTAAATGGAGTGAATTTATTGAGTCTTTTCCCTATGTCATCAAGTACATCAGGGGTAAAGAAAACATCGTAGCGGATGCTCTTTCCCGCATATGCATGCTTGTCACGCCACTTGAGTTAGATGTCATTGGCTTCAAGCATGTCAAAGACTTGTATGAGCATGATGCAACTATTGCTACTCCTTATGCCAAGTGTTTGTCGAATACATCTTGGGAACGCTATTACATCAAAGACGGCTATCTTATGAGAGCTAACAAACTTTGCATCCCCGAGTCGTCTCTTCGTTTGTTGCTTTTGCAGGAATCCCATGGAGGAGGCTTAATGGGACACTTCGGAGGCGACAAGACATTCACCACGCTCTCGAAGAGCTACTTTTGGCCAAAGATGTTTCGGGACGCAATAGCTTCACCAACCGGTGTTCTACATGTCACAAAGCTAAGTCCAAAGCTCAATATCATGGTCTCTATATGCCTTTACCAATTCCATACCAACCATGGGAAGACATTAGCATGGACTTTGTACTTGGTTTGCCTAGAACTCGAGATGGGAAAGATTCCATATTTGTCGTTGTGGACCGTTTCTCAAAAATGGCACATTTTATTTCTTGCCACAAGATAGACGATGCTTCACATGTTGCTAATATCTTTTGTAGGGACATTTTGCGTCTCCATGGTGTGCCAAAAACCATCGTCTCGGACCGTGACGTCAAGTTCCTTAGCTACTTTTGGAAGACCCTATGCGCCAAGCTCGGAATCAAGCTACTCTTCTCGATGGCGTACCATCCTCAATACGACGGCCAAACGGAGGTGACAAACTGCACACTCTTCGCTCTACTTCGAGTACTCATCAGGAAGAACATCAAGGAGTGGGAGGAGTGTCTACTCATCGCCGAGTTCGCCTACAACCGAGCAAGATACTCAACAACCGGCAAGTCCCCTTTCGAGGTCGTCTACGGATTCAACCCTTTGTCACCATTGGATATTCTACCTCTACCACTCCAAGAGCGAATCAATTTGGACGCAAGTGCAAGAGCGACCTATATCAAGAAGGTGCATGAAGATACAAGAAACACCATCGAGCGCCAAGTACAACACCTTGCGACCAAGCTCAATGTCAACAAGCACCCTATGATATTCAACAATGGTGACCTCGTGTGGCTACACCTTCGCAAGGACCGTTTTCCCCAAGAACGCAAGTCCAAACTTCGACCACGCGCGGATGGACCATTCAAGGTGCTTTCACGCTACAACAACAATGCTTACAAGATCGACATTCCTCGTGACAAGTACTCCGTGATCGACATCATCAACATCAAAGATCTGTCGCCCTACCATGGTGATGAGGATTTTGATCCGAGGACGGATCTTCCCCAAGGGAGGGGAGATGATGCGGAGCATCCCAAGATCATCCCCATGGACGCACCCACACCTCCAACAGCACCACTTGGACCAATGACACGAGCCCGAGCCCGAGCCCGAGCCAAAGCTATCGAAGATACGGTGAACTCACTCCTCTCCGAACTTCCACTTTATATGCATGAGACATGGCTACTACCTAAGTCCGAGGTGTTGTGCATGATTAGGTACCAAGAGGGTCCTCCTGAAGATGCGCATGAAGATGTACAAGTCCCCAAGTCCACGGATGAGGAGAACCAACGGAAGGAGCCAAGAGCATCTCCCAGGCCCCGGACATCCGGCCCCTGGAGCGCCTTCCTCGACAGCAACCCAGCCGCAGAAGGCTACAGGCCCCGGACATCCGGCCCCGGCAGCTCGGACATCTGGCCCCTCCCGAGAGCCCGGACATCCGGCCACCGGCCCGGAAATCCGGCCCCTCCGAACCCGAGAGCAACAAATGTCACCGCTCCAGCCCGGACATCCGGCCCCCCAGCGCAGACATCCGGCGTCGCCTGAACGCCCGGACGTCCGGCCTCCCTGTCTACGCACAGTAAAGGGCCGAGGCCCGTGTATCCCCTTCTCCCCCTAGACTATATATACTCTATCCCGTACAACTTCCTAGGGTTAGCGTTGGTTTAGCTCATACTCAGAGATAGAGCTTCGCTCATCCACATCGGATCTACTCCTCGTGAGAGACCGCGACCTCTTCGGAGAAGATCCATTTGGATTCAAGACCTCCTTTCAGAGAAGAACTTCAAGACCTCCTCATGGAGAAGACCGGCTACCCTTGTATCATCCTTAGTTGTCTGTGGATTCATGTATCGTTCTATGTATCCAAGGATCTAGCACATGTGTGACTTATTCTTGTTAGTTTGAGTGTTCCTCTTGTGTTTTCCCTCGTTTTGCCTCGTTACCCTCTTTGTGTTCCTCGTGTTCTTCATGGGATCCGCTCCTTTCGTGAAAGATCGGGCGATTAGGGTTCTACCCTACATCATTAAGGGTGGAAGGCTCGGCCTTATGCCTGGTGTTTTGTTCCACTTTTGCCGCCCTAGTTTCCGTCATACCGGTGTTATGTTCCTTGATTTTGCGTCCTTAACACAGTGAGGGTTTATGGGCCCATCTTGATAGTTCACTTTGAATAAAACTCTTCCAGCAAGGCCCAACATTGGTCTTAACATTTGCCATAATAATACTTGAACCTAATAATTAACTGGCATAGGGCATCATGAACCCGAGGTTTTTCTACATAGCAGTGGGCCAGTGCTGATGGTGTTGCTCCCAAACGAGCAGACTGCGGGGCCGCCTCAAGGAAACCCGAGGTATTTGGTATATACCTGTACGCTGACCCATCCGGATGTGGCCTGAGACAAGATACACGCGGCTACTATCTGGGTGTCGGCACGCCAGGAGGGCTTGCTGGATTAGTTTTACCATTGTCGAAATGTCTTGTGCACCGGGATTTTGAGTCTGATCGGAGGGTACCGCGATGGAGGATTGTCTCCGCGGCTCGTAAGCTTGTCATGGGCTAAATTGGGCCACCCCTGCTGGGTTTATACTTTCGAGAGCCGTGCCCGCGGTTATGTGGCAGATGGGACTTTGTTAATATCCGTTTGTAGAGGACTTAAGTAAACTCAATTAAAATGCACCAACCATGTGCGTAACCGTGAATATTTCTTTTCGGGGAAGTTCGAGAGGAGAACACAATTGGGTTATGTTCGAACGTAAGTAGTTCAGGATCACTTATTGATCATCACTAGTTTGCGACCGTTTGCGTAGTTTCTCATCTTACTCTTGTACTCGTAAGTTAGCCACCATACAATGCTTAGTCTCTTGCTGCAACCTCACCACTTATCCTTTCCATACCCATTAAGCTTTGCTAGTCTTGATACCCATGGTAATTGGATTGCTGAGTCCTCGTGGCTCACAGATTACTACACCAACAGTTGCAGGTATAGGTAATGCGATGATCATGACATGAGAGCGATGTTTGCTTGTCTTGGAGTTCTTCTTCTTCTTCGTCGATCTTGGGCTAGGTTCCTGGTCGGCAGCCTGGGCTAGCAGGGTGGATGTCGTTAGAGGTTTTGTTTGTGTTTCATCCATAGTCGGATGTTGTACTCTTGTATGATATATTGATGTATTCTTGCGGCATTTGTATGCCTTGTATGTATCCCCATCTATTATGTAATGGTGATGTAATGATATCCACCTTGCAAAAGCGTGTCAATATGCGGTTCTATCCTTAGTGGGACCTGTGAGTCTCTTTAGGATTGAGTCACATATTGGGCGTGACAAGGTACTTCACACCAGACACGTTTTGGACGACCACCGTGCACTGTGTGCACCAGTGCCCATGGTGACCACCGACTTCGCATGAAGTGAGCGCGTCCAGGACGTCGTTTTGCTTGGGTCCTGCTTGTGATCGTCGTTCCAGCGCGCCCGTGCATGTCTAGCGGGTTCTCCATGCCGCCTCCGCCCCCTGGACCGCTCTCCCCCTCCCATAGCTCGCTCGTTGGAACTCGTCATTGCGCGCCCACGGGCAAACTATTGCCGGCCGTTGTCTTCCTCCTCTGTCCTCTTCCTCCTGGTGACCCTGGGCGTTGCTCGTCTCCGTGAACCTCTGCAGCCCGTCTGCTCCCCCCTTTTCGTGTTCTTGCTCCTCCCCGTGACCTCCCATCCCCTTGTCGTGTTCTTGCTCCTCCCCATCTCCTTCTAGCCCGGCCTAGCCTCTCACCCGAGCTGGAGAGCCTCTCCTCGCCACGGTTGGTCACCATGGCCACCGCTCCCCGTCGGTCAAATTCGCGGCAACCGACACCTCATTCTCCCCCCTGACCTCTCCAGCCACTTCCCCACACACCAGTGACCCTTCCTAGCCCCCATCTCATTGCCGGAGTGCCTGACGCTGCCACCCCCAAGATCCAGCGTCGCCGCGGTTGCTCTCTGTTCCGGTGGCCATCTCATCTCCTGTCCTCCTCGACGTCTGTGCACCACCAGGACGGATGCGCGGCCTCCTCCCGAGCCCGCTGGTGGCCTGAGCTCCACCAGTGGTGGCCGGAGTCGCCGAAAATCCTCGTCGAGGCGGTCGGCCTTGTCTCTGCTTCGTCCGACGCAGGAGGAAGAAGAAGGACGAGCTGAAGGAGAAAGAGAGAGGGAGGAGTGGGACCCGCCCGTCAGCGTCACACAGCCTGGCCCCGCCTCTGCTGACTGGGATAAGTAGAAGCGCATTCTGGGAAAGTGTATTTCGCTGGAGTGCGCGACCCGCCAAGCTGCCAGGGGCCTGTCTGTGAATATTTTATTTACAAAATAGTCCTTGGTCTTCAACCCTTCATAACTTTTTGCTCGTAACTCCAATTGAGGTGAATCCAAAGCCCATTTCTTTGTCTCGACGAGCCCATCATGTTGGTATCATTTTCATAATGCTTTCCCATAGTGAAATTGACCACTTTGCCCTTGCCCCTAATCAGCCCCCTCCGGGAGAGAAACTTTTCCGGCGATTCCTTCCACGATCTTTCTGCACTTCTTCCCGGTGGTTTCTCCATCCCCAGGCAAGCCACGACAACCACTTGCATGATAGCCATGTAGTAGCCATGGTTTTCTAATTGACATAAGTGTTTGTTTGTTTGCAACTGCTATCGTTGTTTCGGTAATGCTTATAGATGGTGTTCACCTTCATGCGATGGTTCGATGCATCTTGTTACCTTGTGCTACTTGCTAGTATTATGTTCATATGCCATGCTTGTTAATAGTACATGGTGGTGTCGGTGATGTTCTTCGGTGCATGCTTATCGTCTGTTATCCAGTACTGTTGCTATGCATGTTCCATTGCATCGAGTCGGTTACATGCTTACTTGGTAGTATTATTGATATGTTCTTGCATGGTATTCATTTATGATGTTAGTGGTCATGCTATGCTCATGTGTAGTCTTAAGCTTATGCTCATCAGTATGCCATGCTCATTTGGATATATGCTTCATTGTTGTTATGCTCATTGCTTATGTTGCACCTCCATGCTTATATCATGCCCATGCATTGTAATTGTATCATGTTATTTTAAGATGGGTCACCTTATTGCATTCAAGTTTAACCGGACTTAAATCAACTTGAACAACTGTTGGCTGAGTCATGGTGCCACCAAATCGAGCTAACCAGTGCATCCACACTTTCCTTATGGGGGGTTCCTAACTGGGTCTATTGTCATGCCTCCCGCTGGTGCCTCCAACAAGGGAAGGTTATGGGCATGCGCTACCTTGGCCGGGTAGGCGGACATAAGCCTTGTGAGCCCAAGTTTGGTTATGTGCACATGTCCCCATTTGGGACCATTTTTTCCCATGATGGTGGCCAACCACATAGGTGGCAGATGTCATGAGTTGACATCGGGAGGCACCCATGACTTAGCCCAAAGGGGAGTTTGTCGGAGTGGCCGGGAGAGTGTCATGGTAGTAGATCGGTTTTTTCGAAACGTCATTTGTCTACCCGAATAGGTCTGCAAGGCCATGGGTTCCGTGGTGTGGGTACAATGTGCTAACCTCTACAGAGTGTGTGTTAAATCTATTGATAGCCCAGTTCGTAGTCGGTCACACTATGGGTCAACAGTAATAATAATAATGTGCTTAATAACAACCCTGGTTCGATGATGAGAGAAGTTGGTTGATCTTTATGTGATCGTGAGAGGATCGTAGTGGTATCGTGGATATCGGAGTTGGTTGATCTTTATGTGATCGTGAGAGGAACACCGTGGTATCGTGGATACCAAGTTGTTGGATATTTGTGGTGTTATGCGAGAGTCAAGGGTAATGGTCAAGCTCCTTGTGGTCATGAATGATTACTACGGTATTGTAATACCAACCTTGATTCGATCCTGAGATAATCGTGTGAGGTCCGTGATGGTAAGCTTGTGCATGTGATGGTCACGAGGTAACCTGAGCAGAGTAAGTTGGTGCATGATAGCGTCATCATGTTGCATGCTAGTATCATAATATTCATATGTTCCTGCCATGCTCATATTATTCTAGCAGTATCATGTTCACCTTGTACATGCCATGTTGTTCTGATAGTATCATGTTCATCATTGCTAAGTAACCTGTAGTTCCCATGTTGTTGTTTGTCTTGATTGCTCTTGGTTGTTGTGAGCTTGCAAGTACATTCAATGTACTAACCTGGCGTGTCATGCCAGTTTGCAGGTCATGCCGGATTTGATTGCTTATTTGCCGTGGATCCCTTGTTTGCCAGCTAGGATAAGCGTTCTAGCCAGAGTCCCTGCAGAGTGGAGTTCATCACCGTCGTTGTTGTTCCGCTGCTAGAATTATTCCACTACTTCGTGTTGTTCTGCTGCTTGCATGGAGCAACCGTGGCAGGTGTAGTGTCGTTGTGCCGATGTAATCCCCTTGTATCCATATAGATTGTAATAAAGAGCTGATTTGTTCTATGCTAAGCAGTGCCATATTCCAGAAGACTTCTCCTTGATCTCTGGGCTAGAATACAGGGCATTCCGATTTCTCTGAGCCAGGGTGCCACAGGGCTTGGTATCAGATCTGGTCTGGCTATAGGACACCCTAGCCTGCATGAGCGTTAGAAAGCGGTAGTATAGAGCCAAGTTGGTTTGTTGCACTTGATTGCTACATTTGTTTGACTGCATAGCATGCATATAGATTATTATCTGGTCGCTGGTAGTGATCTTGTGAGTGTAGGTGGCATCAGTTTCGATCCACTGCCTGCACCATCCCTCTTTCCATGCCCGCTCTTCTGTGTTTGGCATCATCTCTGTCCCAACGGAGTGATGTCATGGTACCCAGTGTTCTAGACACTATTTGCAGGAGTTATGCTCGGATATCACATAGATATCTTTCCATCATCCACCCATATCTTTTCGGTGATAGACTTGTCTCTATCCCGAATCGTGCCTTCAATCTTATCCCTTTGGCAACCCTTACTGATCCTTGTGATCAGAAAAGGATAATGCCAGCAAGTCCAGCTTTCCACCGCTATCATGCCCTGTCATCCAATTCTTTGGATGTGTACGGTTCCCTTCCATACGCTTGATGATGATGTGGTCGTGACCTTCGTGTTCCACCCCATGATCACCAAGTCCGTCCTCACCTGTGTATCCGTCCCGATGCAACTGTTGTTCTGCCAGTGCTTGGTGTAGCCTTGGCTACATCAACCCCTCCCACACGAGAATTCACTTTCGTGCACACTGCCACATCATATTAGACTGCAATACCGGAGTTTCTGCGAGATTTGTGTGCTTAGGTATGCATGCATATTATTGTTGTGAGTAGCAGTAATATGTGATGTTGCTTGATTATTTATATTATTTGCATGCTTTGTGTGCTTTTGTTTTTGTCGTTTCTTTTGCTTCTTTCTTTGGGCCTTCGGTGTTACATTATTTTCCTCTTATTAAAGTCGCCCATCAACCGACACTGGAGCCAAAGAATCAGGAAGGAGTTCAAATATTTGGAAACTCAGCTTAACAGTATGGAATTCTCAACCAACTGCGGTGAAATAGGGAATATCTGATCTTGATGGTGATAATCAAGTTTGCATTAGCATGCACTCCTCACAACTGTGCAGATAATCAAGTCTACCTCAGTGTACACTCTTCATAGCAGAAATTATCAAATCAAGAAGAAGATAAATTGTGTGCAATACCAACAGTATGTTCTTAGTCAAAGGTATGGTCCATATGCAAGGTTTGATTCTTCTTTGAGGATGATTCTGAAACATGATATACCTGCAAGAAAGCAAGAATGTGCCATGTATACTAAGAAAGGAGGATTGTCCAGCAAACCCTGTTTCATACAAGTAATCAACAGCAGAAATATTAAGATGATATATATATATATTTGTGTGTGTAGCATTCAGTCCACATATCACAAGGAGAAGCTTCTGTTGTAAGCAACCCAGTCTTCCCTCGCAAGCTACCAGAGAAGCTTCCAATGCAAGATTCCTCTATCTTCCTCAGTACGATACATGGATGACTTTCCGTGCAATGTACTCAAGCTTCTTTAGTAAGCAATCGCAAAAGCTTCCGGCATAAGGTATCGAGTCCTTCCCCAGTAAGTCTTTAAGGGGGAAAGCTTCTGCAGAACGATACCCAGTCTTCCGCAACAAGATACTCTCGCTGGTTTCCAGCATAAGCAATCCAATCATCCCCAATAGGACATTGGTGCAAAGTATTACATTGTGAATTGACATCATATGGCAGTGAATACCAAGAATCAGGTCTGCAACAGTTTGGTCAGAAACAAGAATCAGTCAGAACACAAGTCTACCTCGGGAATCAAATTCTCATATATATATATAGGGTGGGTCTATTCTAACAACACCCCTTAAGACCTTATTCTGCACATCACTTTCTTATTTTGCTAACACCTCACCCCGACCCGCCTCCTTCTACCAGCAACAGCAACCCAACCTCACCCTGCCTACTTCTGCCTGCAACAGCACCCCATTCCACCTCGCACGCACCACCTTCTCCTCTGTGTCGGCCCACCCCAAACCACCATCGGCGCACCACCCCCTTTCAGCCCTTTCTTCCCGCCGACGCCAACTCCTCCCAACTCCCTCCACCACTCTGATCCAACCTACCAGCCTCGCACCCCCCGACGACTAGGACGGATCTGGCAGACCCGCCGCCCCCTAGCCACCTTCCGCATCCCTGGTGGCCGCTGTCCCCTCAGCCTTCACTCAGGTCCTCGCCGCCCAACCCACCCCACGCGGCCACGCAAGACGACCACAATGGCACCAGAGGCGAGTCTTCCTCCCCTCTCTTATTTCCTTCTTCTTCGTCCTAACTTCTTCGGCCACCATACCCCTTCCCGGCCCCGCCGCGCGGCCACCCTCGCCCGCGGCCACCACCTTACCCCTCCAGGCTCCAGATCTGGTGGGATCCGCACCGCCCAGGCTCTCCACCAGGTCCTCCCCTTGCAGTCCAGCCGGCCCGGACTAGCAATGCGCTGGCGCGCAGGATGAGAGCGCACTTCGCTCGACAACTACTCGTGGTTTGGCGGGGGCAAGCTGTTGTCCGAAGAGCCACGATGTGAATATTTTTTGGATTCTGAATTTCAACAAGGTCGTCGCCCCTGACCACCTTCATCCTCTGTCGTAAAAATGAGATCCAGGATGAGTAGTAGCTCACCGCGACTTGGAGTTCACTTTTTTCTTCTGTTTTTCAGATTTTTGCTATTGATCTAGTGAATTCAGTGTAGTGAATTTTCTAATGCTGTTTGATTCCTTCGTGCAGTTCGCTGGATGATGTGTGCCTTACACTGCTCGTCCCACATGAGTCCCCACTGTATCACTTTCCTCCGCCATGGAGCACTGCCTACAAAAAGCCCTGGAGCCATGCGTGGGAAGAGCAGTTCTGCAGGCACGCTCGAAGCTTTCCGGCGGTGCGGCGTGCAGTGCACTTCCTTGAGAAAGTGGTTTGGCAGGCACGTTATGTGATGTGGGTTGGAATTGTCTTGCAGTGCGGGCATGTATATTCGTGATGTGCGCCGTGTTTATTGTAGTGGACGAGCAGCCCAACGGCCAAAGCCGTGCGCTCATCTCAATGGCACCCTCGCATTGCCCTCGTGTAATGCAGTTCGTGAACATGTCTCATGGTCCGAAGGCTCAGTGTGCAGTGCAGCTCATATTGTGCTTCAGTACGTTTCGGTCCAAAAAGGAAACTGGAAAAGTTTGTTGTTTCGCTCTTGTTTGTGACAAGAATTTGGTGCCTCTCTTCTGTTAATAAAACCACAAGCAGTATTCTTTCTTTTTCGATGTGGTTCACTTGTACTTTTTTATATGCAAGAAAAAGGAAGCATCATGTGCATGCAGTTCCTTTTGTATATGCCTACAATGCGGTGTGTGTGTATGTCTTGCAGTACACCCCATCGGTCATGTGTCTTTTTAGAAGACAATTTGTATTGTCGCATGTGGCCATTTCACTAGTTTTCTGTATGCTTGCAATGCAGTGTATGTACGTTTGTAGTGCACTCTTGTGGTTCCCTTTGTAAAAATATTCCCTTTGTAAAACAATAAAAAAATCAACAGAGAAAAGAAGTTCATTTCTTTTTAAGTGAAGTCCACTAGTTTCTACCCCGCGATTCACTTTCACCAACCGAAACAATGCAGTTCTCTAGTTTGGGCCACGCGGTTCACTAACTTTGACCATGAGGTTCACAAATAAGCGTAAAAAAGTTTGAAAAAAGAGAAAACTTACGGGGTTCACTTGCCCGTCTGAAGCAGTGCGGTATTCATTCCGAAGCAGTGCGGTCGGCCGTATGATGGTGTTCATCCCGTAAGTGAAAAAACATTGTTAGGGAAGCAAAAAAAAGTAATGTGGTTCACTTCTTGATAGTGTTGTGGTTCATTTACACCCGATGTGTAGTGCACTCTACTTTCTCATCCTTGAAAAAAATTATGTTTGAATAAAATAAACCATGCAGTTCTCTTACCCGTTTGATGCAGTGCGTTTTTTCGTCCGATACAGTGCGGTTTTCAGTCGGATGAAGTACCCACGTGGATTTTGGTGTCGCGAAAAACAGAGTGTCCGCATTTCGGTAAATTCGAAATTGCTCTTAAATCGTAAAGAATTAGAGAGAGAGTTCTACATGAAAAAGTTGCGCCTCATCGATATCTTTCCAACGGCGTATAATTTGAATCATTCTGACTAGCAGTTTATAAAAATTTCGCAAAACACGACTGCAGCCACTCGTCGTCTGCCGCATCATTTTCAAAATTAACTTAAAACTGTAAGGAATCTCAAAACCATTTCTACTTACGAAAGATGTGCCTTGTCCATAGCTTTCCAATGACATATTACATGCCTCGTTTTGACAAATATTACAAAAACTAGAGCGAAAACAGTAAAGAAAATTCCAAAAATTTCAAAAAAAACATAATTCCGCGATTTAGTAAATTTGAAACTACTCTTAAACTGTAACGAATTAGAGAAAATAATAGATATGAAAAATATGTGCCTCGATGATATCTTTCCAACGTCGTATCATTGGCTTTCTTCCGATGAGCAGTTTAGAAAAAATCATGAAAATACGCTCGCTGCCACTTGTCATCCGCCGTACCGTTTTTGAAATTGCTGTTAAACCTCGAGGAATTTCAAAAGGTGTTCGACATGGCGAAGTTGCGCATAATCCATAGCTTTCCAACGGTATATTATATGCATCGTTCTAATATACAGTTAAAAAATTAGAGCAAAAGCAGTACCAAAAAAACACCACGTGCAGTTTTTTCCGACACGAAGTTCACTAGCTAGTCTATTGCAGTGCTCTTGCTATAGATTGACCATTCGTCACTCTGGGTGAGGAATATTTATTCTTCACCCCCTCTATTTACCATTAATGCACCGTAATTTTACGTTCCTTAAGTTTTGTCTTACTTCCGACGTAAAAAGAGATCGTTAGAAAATATATAATGGTCGTAAAATATATTTTATATTATGTAAAATTGCAAATGCAAAAACATAGTTTAAAGTACACATAAACTGCAAATTTTCTTCTGTGGTGACATACATTTTTATTTTTTATGCCAAATTTTACATAGTGAATAGGAATGTAACTATTTGAATTCCAAACGTAATTTATTTATGAAACGACCGTAAAATTACCTTGGGTGAAGAATAACTTATTGTGCACCCTGAGTGATGAATAGTAACACTATATATATAGCTATGCTAAACTAAGCGTGCGCGCAAAACATCTTATTCTACGCGCTGGCCAAATCACGTATCCCGTACCAAGTCAGCCAACTACCCTCTAATCTGGATGTGCGCACGTTCCAGCCACCTATACCCATGATTGAACGTAAAACATGTGTATATTCTAGTAAACCGGTTGCCCCCGTTACTACACACACTCATAGACAAATTTGATCGTAAAATTATTGGGAAAAGTAGTAAACTTCTTGTATCTCTCGTAATAGGACACCACATATGGACAGGAAATATTAAGAAAGTAAAACTAGGACTAGTGTAATAAATTCATCGCTAGTTATATGCATGTGAACATAGGTGTTTACAACTATAGTAAAATATGATCAATTTATGGTAATTGTTAAGGGAGAAATAATTAACATGTTTAACTTTCTATCTAGCCTGCCATTATAGAATATAATCAATATATGGTAAATTTTGAAGGAGAATTATAATGTCTAACTTGCTCAACCATTTGGGTTAAAATGATAAAACAATTATGACTCAAATCTGCAGGAGATATGATAGTAAACACTACCATGTGTTTTCTAGCAAACATGTCAGACACTATCACACCTTCCCTTGAGTGGAGATCTAGTGGTAATATACTTAGTGTTTGGTAGTAAAAGCATTACAAGCCGCCGGGAAAACTTGATTACTAAGTTCATTAACTCATTACTAAGTGCAAATTGACCTAATCATGGTAGTCGCGGGAGGCGTGTATAATGATTTTAGTTCCATTACCATATATGCTTATATTTTTTACCATGGAAAATGGTAAGAGCCATGGGTAGTAGTGTGGTTGCGTCCAATCTGGTAAACCTACTTTTCCCATTACCATATTTGCTATCTGTTTTACCGTCATTAGCAAATACATTCCCACGGGACGGATCTAGGGCACTACCAGCAGTAACAGAATTAAACCCGTTACTATTTTTCTGCAAGTGTTTTACCATAAATTGTAAAGTGCGGGGCTGGTGGCGTTGGACTTGCGCCGACCGGGTAATTGGGGCGGCCGGAGTGTACGATTACTGGTTTTACGCGCTCGCTTAGTTTAGCGCCACCGTATATATGTATATATATATATATCTGAATGTGGATAAGGTTATGACTGCCGAAATATTTCACCTGACAGTACATATGGTCACACAAAGAAGCAATATAACCAAGCTCTTTCAGCAAAGGATCCAAACAAAGAGAACAATAATGAAGAACCAAGACCGACAATGCAGGTATGAAAATTGTTGCCTGACCCACGTGGTGCAGATACCCCGGATAGTCTGAGTCTGTATCGATCACCATGAATATTCACCTAAGGGGTCTGCTCAATTTTTGTAAGGCCCCCATATGAAGGAAAAAACCCACTCAGTTAATCGTATATGCTCAGATTTGTTAGTATTGAATACCTAGGTCTGTCAAATCAGACCGAGGGGCCATTCGACAGTTTGACCCTGGCAACTATGGTAAAGCATCACATAGCCTACTAACCCCATGGACATACCGACAAAATGAATAATCAAAAGGGTGAATAACAGTCTTGAGGCATGCGTCCTCACTTATGAGAATCATCAAAGGATATCCTGTCATGAACAAAATTCTTTTGTGAGATCCACAGTCTGTCAAGTCTGCGGATACTATCATGTAAGGCCATACCCCTTCATCATGGCCACAACAAGCGACAGTCAAATATTTGGTACATATCTGAAACTCAAGGCAGTGGAGCCAGTCAAGATGATTCTGAAACTCTACCGAGAAGTCAGAAACCGTCAGGGGAACGTTTATGAAACACCTCACTGCTTTGAACCTGGAGGACCTACAGTTAGTTGCGAAATCCAATGCAAGGAGTAAAAAGATTGGGTGTTCACCAGGAAATCTATTCACAACGTCATGGAAGGTGGTCAGTGCTGGACAACACATCCCTCGGAATTCACTCTCGGACTTGTGAGACGGGCATATAGCACAGTCATGATAACTTGTCACTCAGCTAAGTCAGCAGATATGAAAAGAATTGGAGCCAGTATAAGCATGGACATGTAAGGTAAGTTCTATCAAGATGTGGATACAGTGAAGCAAACCACCCCAGAACTGAGCAGTCTCATCATATGAAATTTGGTGGGGGAATAATCAATATAGGAAAAAGGATACCAGAGTTGGAAACGGTTTCCTTAAGTCAGTATATTCATACTTGTTCCCTGAGCAACCAAATCCCGAGGAAGAGATTTCTTTAAGGCCATGTTCGGTTAATTTGTTACGAGCAAGTAACGATAGTAGTAACAAAAGTGCAGCAAGGTAGCCCAATCCTTTTGAGGCAAAAGACAGGCCAAAACGGTCTCTTATGATAAGCAAAGCATTCTTGAGGGTACACGGGAATTTCATCTAGTCACTTTCATACATAGTATAAAAATATCGAACACATATCAAATTCACATGATTACTTGCAACAAGATTTCTCCCGTGACCTCAAGAACAAAATCAACTACTCACAAATGATAAACATGTTCATGAATAGAGGGGTATTAAATATCATATTGGATCCGAACATATAATCTTCCACCAAATAAACCATATACACTACAAAAAGGACACATCCGTGACATTTTGGGCCGAACGAATTTTTTCTGTCATACTTATGACACTTCTATGACGATAATTGTTACAAAACCCGGTATCATCATAGATATGGTGGGCTCCTACTTCTATGACAAAAAATCATGACAGAAAATGGGCTTTTCGTCCTGGGCGGGCCAGAGACGCCGCTGCATGACATTCTTTGGGCCGTCCATGACGGAAAAAACCATGGTAGAAGCGAGGGCGAGGAAAATATCAGGGTGTTCCCTGTTATGGTGGGTGGTCAGGGCCGAGCGATGCACGTTTCTCTCGTACCCGCACGCGCGTGGGTGCGAGGCGTTGGGCTCTAACTAAACCCGAGCGAGGCGTTGGGCTCTAACTGAACTTGAGCGATTGCACTGAAGGCTACGCATTACTGAACCCGAGCGATCGATCGATGGCTGTTAACTGAACCCGATCGAGCGATTCCTTCGCTACTGCTGCTAACTAAAGCCGATTGATGCTGCCTCTGCATGAACAATGAGCGTTGCGGGCGGGGGGGGGGGGGGGATAAACAGTTCCCGGTGGGGGGGGATGAACAGGACCCCGTGGTGTTGCCTCTCGATGAACAGGACCCGATCGATCGAGCCGGTTGGGGCGGGATGAACAGGACCCCGTGGAGGGCAGGATGAACAGGACCACCCCGTGGAGGGCAGGATGAACAGTAGACGGTGGAGGGCTGGATGAACAGTAGCCCGTGGAGGAGTGGTTGAACAGGAGCCCGTGGAGAGGGCTGGTTGAATAGTAGCCGGTGGAGTAGTGCGCGGTGGAGGCTGGATGAACAGGAGCCCGTGGATGAACAGTCGCAGGTGGAGGCTAGAGGAGGTCGGCGGTGGATGAACAGTTGCCCGTGGAGGCTGGAGGGGGTCGACGGTGGCGATGAACAATATCCCGTGGAGTCCCGTTTTGCGGTACGCCACACCCCTCCCGATGAATAGGACCCCCGTTTCGGCCGTAGCGCTCCAACATAGGTCTGTTTCCTCCATTTTGCGGTACGCCACACCCCTCCCGATCAACAGGACCCCCGTTTCGACTGTAGGAGGTCTGTTTCCTCCATTTTGCGGTACGCCAGACCCCTCCCTATGAACAGGATCCCATTTCGAATGTGGCCGGTCGAACACAAGGTTGTTTCCTCCGTTCTGCGGTACGCCAGGCCTTGTTTCCATCGGTTGTTCCATCCAAGTCCTCCCAATGAACACGATGATGCATTCCGTTCCGACACAGCCGGTTGGCTCCCCATGAACACGACGACGACGTTGTTTCTCCGTTCGGACCCAGCCATGTACACGAGCCATGGCCGTACGTACGCGCGAGTAGGCGTTTGAGACCCCGCCCGTATGTACGCACATGGCTGTATTTACTTTCTTGCACCCTGGCCAATGTACGTACGTGTACATGCTACGTCTGCGCCACTACTACGACACGTGCGTGCCTCTACATTGACCAGTATGTACATACACGTTCGCGACCAGAATGACAACGCTACGTACACTTCAACTAGGTGGGTCCCAACTATAAGGCACTTCCTTGCGTGCGAAGATGTAGCTGGTGGGTCCCATCAGTCAGGGGGGGTGATCGTTTTTTTGTTTTTGCCTGGACGCACTTCCTTGTGTGCGAAGATGTAGCTGGTGGGTCCCAGCAGTCAGGGGAAACGTTTATTTCGCGAAATATGGTGGCCTGTCCGGTGGGTCCCTGCTGTCAGGTGGAGGAATAATTATTTTGCGCGTAATAAGGAGGCACTTCCTTGCTGCGGCCGTGGACCCAGCTGTCAGCCTCTCCACGTACAGTCCACGTCCGATGGAAGCCATTCCTTGACCATGTTGACCATGCCGCGCCGAGAGCACCAGGGCAGTGGACGACGGCGAGGCCTAGGAAGGGGACGATGCGGAGCCGAGGAAAACGCGGTAGTGGAAGCCCGCGTGGAGAGGAGTACGAGGGTTCACTGGTTCGGCTACGGTGTGAGGCTACCGTCGACGCAGGTCCTGACCAGCGATGGGAATAGTAGGGGCGGTGAGGCCACCGTGGCAGCACAGCTGGCCACGGGAGGCAGGAGCATGCGACACGACCGACGCTGCTTTGGGCGGCTGGAGCAAGAAGACCAGAGGTTGAAGAAGCACTACGGCCGTTGGATGGACATCGTACGATCACTGGAGCTAGAATCGTTCATATTGACTAAGTTGACAAAGCACTCCATCCTCGTCAACTTAGTAGGCCCACAAGTTAGCCACCCACCAAGGTGGGTCCCAACTAGTAGGGGGATATTCTTTTTTTTGTGCGTAATAAGGAGGCACTTCCGGTGGGTCCGAGCTAACAGCGGGGGGAACATTTTTTCGCGAAATACGGTGGCCCATCCGGTGGGTCCCAGCAGTCAGGGGGAAATGTTTTTTCGCCAAATACGATGGCTCGTCCGGTGGGTCCCTGCTGTCAGGTGGAGGAATAATTATTTTCCGCGTAATAAGGAGGCACTTCCTTGCGGCTGCCATGGACCCAGCTGTCAGCCTCTCCATGTATAGTACTCTTCCGATGGAAGTCGTTCCTTGACCACGTTGACCACGCCGCGACGAGAGCACCAGGGCGGTGGACGACGGCGAGGCCTAGGAACGGGACGACGCGGAGCCGGGGAAGACGCGGCAGTGGATGCCCACGCAGAGAGGAGTACGAAGGTTCACTGGTTTGGCTGCGGTGTGAGGCTGCCGTCGCCGCAGAATAACAAGGGGTGTGGGTGAGTGGAGGGATGCCCTGGCCAATGGTGGGAGTAGTAGTGGGCGGTAAGGCCTGCGCGGCAGCATAGCCAGCCACGGGAGGCAGGAGCAGGCGGCATGACCGGCGCTGCATTGGGCGGCTGGAGCAAGAAGACCAGAGGTTGAAGAAGCACGACGGCCGTTGGATGGACATCGTACGGTCACTGCAGCTAGAATCATTTATATTGACTAAGTTGACAAAGCCCTTGGTATGCGTCAACTTAGTAGGCCCGCAGGCCAGCTTCCGAAACGGTGTGCCCCAGACGTCAGGGGGAGGAATCATTTTTTGGGCGGGTGAAGCTAGAATATCCTAGATTGAAGAAGAAGCACGGCATCCGTTGGATGGACATCCAACGGCCACTGCTGCTAGAAGCATGTGTTGACTATAAGTTGACAAAGCCTTGCATACCGATCAACTCTTTTTGTAGAGGGGACGCGTCAACTTAGTAAGGCCACAAGTGTGCGGCAGAGAACTTATAGCACATTTGAGATTTGAAAAAATGTGCAGCCAATTTTTGAATTCTAATGGAATTTACTATAGCCCATTTACAGTTTGTTAAAAGTACAACCCATTTCAACGAACCGTTCAAAATAGAATTCAATAAAATTTCCCACATTTTGATGGGATCCGAAATATTTTTATCCCGAAATTTCTAGTCAGATTTAATACAATTTAAATTTAAATTTATATTACGTAAAATCCAACGAAACATTGCGCTCGCAACAATTAATGAAATTAAAATTTTCAATATCCAAAAATAATATTTTATAAAGTAATTACGTCTTTGGTGCATTTTTTATAGTTATTGTCTGGTTTTTATAATTACATCCCATTTATTATTTCTTCAAGCTCATTTTCTTGTCAAGCCTAATGCATCCCTCCTAGGAAAGATTTGCAGCCCAGCGGGGTGGAGAATAACAACTTGACCTTGCCTGGGTATTCCTAAAAAAAGTATAGCCAGGCTAGCCATTTTCAGCTGAAAAAAATTAATATCTGGGCTGGATATTTGGCCTGGGCTAGACGGGCCACAGCCCGCCCAGTTAATAGCTGCAGCGATGTTTTCGTTGTTGTTCAGAGGAGAAAAATTAATATCTGGGCTAAACATTGCTCAACAAAAACTCTGCAGAGCTCAGACCTCGAAAACATCGCTCAAGAAAAACTCTGCAGTGCTCTCACTGCTCGAGCTGCTTGGTCCCAGCTGTCGGCCTCTTGTTGTGCAATTCTCTCTTTTATTGACTACAGAGGTTGACAGTGGTGTGGGACCCTGATGTCAGGACACCAGGAGGAAGCAAAAAAATATATTATTTTATATACTAATAAGGACGCACTAGCGTACGTGCGGCTATGGCCCTGGTGGGTTCCCACTGTCATCCTCTCCAAGTAAAGTCATCTCCTCATCCTCATGTCTGTTGACCATGTTGACAATGCGAGACGGCGGCGCCACGGCGAGCGCAACAACTCAAAGGACAGCAGAGAGGGTGTTGCGGGCCCTACGGATGGTCTGATACAGCGCCCGTTTCTAATTCGGGAAGCCAGGATCATAGGGCCACATGTCCGCGACGGCATTGTCATTCGCTTGTTCACCGGTGCTCATTGGGGAGACAGAGGTTGCAGCACAGGTCCTCCTGAGCTGGTAGCTCTTCCACCATTAGGGCCTCGAAGTGCGGCCGCACTTGCTCTATGGTGAACACGACATGAACCGGCTTAGACAGTGGCGCCGGCTCCTGGTCGGAAGCTACGTCCATCGTCTAATTATCGTCGCTCAGCTCGGCGAGGTAGGTGGCGAGCCAGCATGTCCGGCTGCTGGACCGACCCGCTGCCAAGCACGAGTCTGACTGCCCTAGCCCACCCAGACCGCCTCCCTCGCCCGCGCGCTTTCCGCCCGAAACGGTCAGCGCCGCCCGCCCCGCTTCCCGGTGCATGCAATTGCTCCGCCTTCAAATGACACAAGTGTCGTCCGTCCGTCCTTCTACCTCCAACATTAATGATATGCGGTTTTCGAGGCGGCTACTCCGGCGCCACACATCCATCCCTCCGCCGCCCACCATTGCTATATAAACTTCTGCGCCGGCCATAGCCGCAGTCATCCGCATCCGTTCCTATTCTCCTGTCCACACCACTAATGCCCAGCATGGCTTCCTCGTGCTCTAGCGCTCTTCTTGACGGGCGGACGACGGACCACAAGGAAATGGCAGCCATTGCTGCCGACTGGCTGGCCGGCAGGCAGCCAGAGGACGACGACGACGTCCCAATGGAGAACATGGTAGTTGACGATCCGACGCCAACCCCCTCCTCCTCCCCATCCTCGCTGGTGCATTGCACCATGACCATTGGCGAGGCCCATGCCCAATATATGTAAACGGTGAGGCAGAAGTGTGAGGAGCAGTTCCGGGAGGCGCAGGCCGACGCCGCCTACAACCACCATCTCCTCCAGGAGCACCTGCAGGCGAAGGAGCAGATCACCGCGGAGCTGGCGGAGTAGGAGGCGTTGCTCGACTCGTACCACTCCCCCGCGAGGGCCGCCTCGAGCGCTGGCGGTACCGCATGCGGGTGGCGGAGGCTGCGGCCACCTACAAAGACTTCGATGAAGCGGGCGAGGCGCTGTTTGGCGAGACCGAGGATGAGGCAGAGAACAATGCCGGCTCCGACGAGTCCTCGCTCCGCTAGCGTCGACGAGGCCCTGCTCCAACGTGGCCCCGCGGTGCCAACGACGAGGCAGAGGACACCGCCGGCTCCGCCGAGGCACCACCCTGTCGGCAACTAGGGGGAGGATTTCCCACTCCGCCGAGGAGCCGCCCACCGTTAACAAGACAGAGGACATCGCCGGCTCCGCTGAGGCCCCGCCCCGTTGCCAGCGAGGCCGCACCACACTGAAAGTGCGTTATATCAACTAGGGGGGTGAATAGGCGGTTCTTATGAAGTCTTCACGGAGGAATTTCAGGGTGAGGAAATTCCAGAGTGAAGAACTACTTGCAGCGGAATAATTACTCAGAACTAAACATAACAGTGCATGAGCATGGTCTTCATGATGAAATGAAAACAAGCACAGAGTACAGAAAGCGTAAACACATGATAACATAGGATAAGACAAACAGGCTGAAGAAATTGAACTGAGGAAATAGAGAAAGTCTTTATTCAAAATCTTCAAAAAGATATGAACAAGGACACAACACAGAAATGAGGAAATGGAAGGGTTGAGGAAATGGAACCAGGTAGCTTGATGAAGACAATGATTTGGTAGACTAGTCCCAACTGCTATGACAGTTGTACGTCTGGTTAGGGAGGCTAGGTATTTAAAACTAAAGACACATAGTCCCAGACACCCAGTCCTAAACACGCAGCTCAGGACACTTAGTCCTCACCGTATATCCCCTTGAGCTAAGTCACACAGACCTCGCCCAATCACTCATGGTAAGTCTTTAGGTGACTTCCAAACCTTCACAGACTCGGTCACTCCGCGATCCACAATTTCCTCTTGGATGCTCTAGACCATGACGCCTAACTGTCTGGAAGATGCAGGTCTTCAAAGATAACAAGCGTCGAATCCACGCAGGATCAATCTCTTTAGTGATGCTCAATCACTTTGGGTTTGTAGGTGTTTGGGTTTGGGTTTTCCTCACTTGATGATTTTCACTCAAAGTCCTCGGAGGATGCGATGCTCTCAAATGACAAGTGTCAGTCTCTCTCGGAGCAGCCAACCAGCTAGTGGTTGTAGGGGGGAGGCTATTTATAGCCTAGGGAGTAGCCCGACATGATAAGACATAAATGCCCTTCAATGATATGACCGTTAGGTGGGTAGATATTTTTGGACAGCTGGCGCATAGCACAGCAATGTTGGGAATTTTGAGTATCAAATTCCTCAGGGCTATCATGTTCCTCAAGGTGTAGGCAATCTGCACTAGCGAATTCTTAACTCCTCAGTCAGAAAAAATTCCTCAGAGACCAGAAGAACTTCGTCTGTCACTGAAGAATATGACTGAACTGTATGAGATTTCCAATGGCTTCACTTGAAGGGATTGGTAGGTGTATGATTTTGAGTTGAGCATCGCATGGAAATTTTTCCTTAGTATTTCCTCGACCCCTTTAACAGTACGGTGTTTCCTATGACTCAAGAAAGAGAAAATGAAACTAAGAAAACAAAAGTATTCACGCTCCATGTTCCTCGAATGAATACTAAGTCTTCAAG
Organism: Triticum urartu; assembly: GCF_003073215.2. Lineage (NCBI taxonomy): Eukaryota > Viridiplantae > Streptophyta > Magnoliopsida > Poales > Poaceae > Triticum > Triticum urartu. The sequence continues at coordinate 310,444,443 of NC_053024.1, forward strand.
GTGTCACCAATTTCTTCACTTCCAAAGTCTTCAGAAAGTCTTCAGAAATCCAAAGTCTTCAGTCGAAAAACTTCATTTTTAGGGGTCGACTTTCATTGTAAATATCAAACTCCTCATAGACTTATAGACCTGCGTACACTCACAAACGCATCAGTCCCTTAACCTATAAGTCTTCAATACACCAAAATCACTAAGGGGCACTAGATGCATTTACAATCTCCCCCTTTTTCGTGATTGATGACAATATAGGTTAAGTTTTCAACGGGGATAAACATATGAAGTGTAAATACTGGAATTGAGGAATGTGATTGCAAGATATAGAAGAACTCCCCCTGAAGATGTGCATAGTGAGGAATTTGCTTTGAAGAAATGCACACTTTGAAGAGTAGTATCATGGAGATCTCCCCCTATATCTTGTAATTCATACACGCATTTAATAGATAATATGAAGAATTTGAAATGCATGATGAAATATGGTGACTGATGTAATTCAGCATGCGTGCATTAACATCAATGAGGAATAAGCATGCAGAAAAACACAACAAAAGTATCAGGCCACCATAGAGTTTAAGATTACAACTCGATCCAGCAAAGTCTTCAAAAGAACGAGAGTTGTAACTTAGAGAAAAAATGCCCATATAGGTAGACCCGCTTTAAGATTAACTCAAATTTCTCCCCCTTTGTCATCTAATGACCAAAAGGGTTGAAAATGAGGACTAACGCCCCTAAAGAATATCAAGTTGATGGAGGAGCGCCTGCGTTGTTGGGGTCGTTTGTCGTTGTAGGGCCTGCCGCAGTGTCATCCAAGTCTTCAAACTCGTCGGTTTCACGCGATGAAGAATATGAGCTGGTCACCAAAGAAGGAACCTTGACCTTCTTGAATTTCTTCAATGGAGGTGCAGACCAGTCAAAATCTTCCTTGAGACCCATTTTCTTCAGATCTTCTTCACCATACAGATGTGGGAGGACAGCCCAGGTGCGATCGAAAACTTCATGGAGGTAGTAATGGTTTTTCTTCACTGCATTATGACTAGCAGTCATGTTGTGAAGAATAGACTAAACTAATGCTTAACCCATTTATGGTTTCGATCCAACTTCTGGTGAAGACTAAGAAGCAGCTCACGGTCAGTCATCACACGTGGAGCTGTGGCTTGAGGAGTAGACTTGGGTGCATTGGCAGCAGAATCATGAGTGGCAGAGTCATCATTGGTGGAGTAAGATGCAGCTTTGCGAAACAGACCATCCAATGGATGAATGCCTTCATCAATGAACAGAGGTGCCTTGCCCTTTTCATCAGCTGAGGTATAAGTCTACTTGAGGACTTCAATCGGGGGCAGGTAGCTGAGGGGATTCTGAAAATCAACCTTGTAGTTGAGTGAAGACCTTGTTCTAAGGAATCTCATAATCCAAGGATCATAAGGCTTCAACTCAAACGGAGAGAGTGCAACATTTGCCAGAGTCCTCATGAAGAAATCATAGTAATTGATAGGAGTGCTATGAATTATATTGAATAGCAGATTCTTCATGATGCCAATAATTTCCTCATAAGATGAGTCGTAGCCTTTGATGGGACTCATTGTCCTCGTCAGAATGTGATAGACTGTTCTGGGCACATAGAGTAAGTCCTTTACGAGGAATTTGGTTCTTGGGGCTTGATCAGGCTTTAGAGGCATCATTAACACTTGCATGTAATGAGCAGTGAGTTCAGGTTCTTGGTACAGGCAGCGAGCTCCTTCACTAGGTGGACTGATGGGCAGGGCGTGAAGCAATTCAGAGGCCGGTGCCTTCTAATGAGTATTATCGGTCATCCAGTCCAAGACCCGGGTGTTGATGTCTTCAGGATCACCGGTAATGTGCAGTGTCACATAGAACTGAAGAATGAGCTCTTCATTCCAATCAACAATGTCAGAGAAAAAGTTGAGGAGTCCTGCGTCATGAAGCACACCGAGCACAGGAGACAAACAAGGCAATGATTCCATGTCCACATGAGGAATATGCTCATGGTAGAAGATTTTGTCCTTGTTGAAAAGCAATGAAGAATAGAAGTTGGCCTGGCTTGCAGTCCAGAAATGCTTCCTCCTCAGACGAGCAGAGTCATTAGGGTTGTAGTCAGTGAAGAATACATGCTCGCCAAAAAAGTCACCAGCCTTGAATTTGTGTTTCTTCGAGAAGGGATCCTTTGGCTTGGGGTGAGGAGGGATCTCAATCTCAGGTTCCACGGGCTGAGGAATTTCAGGAACTTCTTCAGTGGTAGCCTGGGACTATAATTCTTCATTTATATTTTCATCAGCGCTAGTGGATGGAATTTCTTCATGGATGGACGGAGTTGCACGAGGTTCTTCCGATCCCATTTGAACTTCAGTAGTCACTAGGGTCCGAGGAATTTGTTGCAGAGGAGTGAACAAAGGAGAATTGGGGTGCTTACTTTCCCAAAAGTCATCATTCAACACTGGTGTGGTGCATCCAATGTCCACATCGACTTCTTCATCCATTTCTTCAACGCCGGCCTCTTCAGCAGTGAACTGAGGCTTGGGAGATGAGATAATTGGGGTTGAAGGGTTTTCATCCACTTTAATTTCTTCATCCAACTGCTCTAACGAAGCAGCAGAAGGATTCTCTTCATCGGATTCACTTGGAATCACATAGTCTTCATCAAAAGGAACAAGGTCCTTTGATGGCATGGTTGAGATAGGAACAACATCAATTGGTTTGTCAAATGAGCTAGTCAATGACTTCATCTTCTTTGGGGCTGAAGAATCTGATGAAGTTGGTGCCTTCCTTTTCTTCACTGATGCACACTCTGCAGCCTTAGTCTTCTTCACATCTGATGCAAATGGAAGGATCAGAGTTGGTGTAGGTGCTGGAGGAGCAGAGGAATTTGGTTGAATTTCTTCAGGCGCAACTGATGCAGTTGCCCTGACGTCTTCACTTTCTTCAGGCACAACACTAGTGGTTGCCCTGGCAGTTTCTTTCGTGGCTGGAATGCAGTCATCAGCCCTGGAATTAGCATTTTCTTCAGCAACCTGAGTGTCATCAGCGGTGGTGGCATTTTCTTCAGTAGGCTGAGCAGATGCTTCAGCCTGAGGAATTTCTTGTTGCGTTGGGGCTACAACAGTGGAAGTGAACTTTTCAGTCAATTTCACAAACCTGACTTTGGATCCAAGCCAGTCAGCACGATATGCGTCAAATTCATCATTGAGTTTCTTGATCTCTGATTGAATTGTGACAAGTTCTTAAGTTGTCATAGAGACAACGTTCTTCTTCAGGAAACGCTCCTTCTTGTACTATGCTTTCTTGATCTGCCTGGCCTTCTCAAAATTCCATTTTTCTTCCTAAATGAAGTGAGTCAACATATGACTTTGGCCAGGAGTCAGCTTGAAATCAGGCATAGGAGTATTGGGGTCCTTGTGCCATAGATCAATGTACTCAAAGATCAACTTTGGATCCAAAAGCATAGGTGCACTTGTGCCCTTGGCTCTAGCGGCCCTGACTTGCCTATCTCTGATGATTTCTGCAAGTTCATCATCATCAGCTTCATCTTCATCGGACGTCACTTGGAAGGCGACTTGCCTCTTGTGAGGACTTGGGCGAGAACCTTGTCCGGCAGTGGCCTTTTTCTCTAGCAGAGAGGGGCCTATTGAGGAATTTGGTGCAGCTGCGGAACTAGCAGAAGCTCCTGAGGCAATAGATATGCCTGTCATTCTTTGGCACGTGGCGAGATGCACAGGTGCTGAGGATTTGGTCGGAGCAGCTGAGGACTTTGGCGGAGGAGTTGAGGACTTGGGAGCAGCATGAGGAGTTGGTCGTGAGGGCTTTGAAGAGTCTGGCCGTGAGGGCATTGCTGAGGAACTTGGCCATGAGGGCATTGAGGGTGAAGCACTTGGCTTGTGAGCAGGCTTCTTTGGCATGGCCTTCTTTGGCTTGCTTGCAGAGGCCTCAGCAGTGGCAGCAGCAGCAGCAGAATCTTCATTAAATTTCCTCACTGTTTCCTTAGCTACTTTGGCTAGCTTGGCCTGGCGCTTGGCCCATTCATCAGGATAATCCTCACCGCGCTTGAGGCTGGTGGGATCTGTTTCTTGGCCAGGTGCCAATGGAGGTCTTGGGCATGGAGGATTGAGAGTGAATTTCTTCATGTACTTGGGAGTAACATACCTGTACTCCCTCCACTCTCTTGCCCATCTCCTCTCAATCTTTTGAATGTGCACCTTGCACTGATTTTTGTCCTCCTCAGGGGGTGTGCAGTACCCAGCATAAATATCATCAGGGATTTCAAGCGCTGTGTTGACCTCAGGCCTCTTTCCTCCTTTCTGTGGCTTCTTTCCATCAGCCATTTTCTTCAGATGAGGAATTTGAACAATGGAATTCTCTGAAGATGTATGTAACTTTTCTTCGAGGAACGCTACAAATGAGTTAAGTTGATGAGAACCTAGTGATTTAGTAGCTGACATGAGTACCTATGAACAGAGTATAGTTGCGAGGAATATGGAGAGGTCATATGTGTTCTTAGTGGTTTTTCAAAAAGAACAAGTTTGAGGAATTTGACCAGATGAGTCTTGAAGAATTTCACTAAGCATTCTTTGTCTTAGGTTCCAGAGTTGTATAGATCGAAAATCCACACAATTGAGGAATCTTGGAAAAAATATAGCTTAGAGAAATGAATCAAGAACAGATGACATGTGAGGTGTTCACTGTGTGATGAATTTGAAGAATAAACACCTTTGAAGAATTTGTAGAAATTTGTCAAATCAAGGAGGGAAGTAAAAATAACTTTTAATTACCCTGGACGAAGAACACGACGAACTAAGAGGTGTAGATGTGAAGTTCGTCAGTTCAGATCTTCTACGCCCTAACTTGGCAGAGGAAGACAGCTACGGTGGCGACATAGTGAAGAAATCCGCAGCCGGCATGAGTACGACGGCGATGAGGTCGAGGCAGTGAAGCGCTTCCTCACTGGCGATGATGAAGTAGCGGCGGCGCTAGGGTTTGAGAAGCTTGAGCTGGAGTGAGAACGAGCGGAGTAAAAGTGAAGTGAGAAAGGGAAGGGGTATTTATAGCCACGGTGAAAAAACTGTTCGCTCGAAGAAATTGGACGAACGTGCCCCTGACCCTTCTCATTCGCTTGACATGTATCACCCACGTATTGAGAAGTGGAGATCGTGTGGGATCGTGGGTGAATAGATAAGTGTTGTCGTGGGATGGGGAACGGTTTGAGCGGCAAAGACAAAAAATTAGATAGGATAAGTTAAAAGTTCCGTTCGCAAATTCTTCAGTTGACAAGGACACGGTGAAGATTTTGAACGAGTTTCAAATAGAACGCACATGAAGAATTTGTGAATAGATTGGGTTGAGTATAGCATAGAGGGGGAAGGGTCCGATCACATTCACTTAGTAGAAAAGACAATATGAAGAAATAGCTATAAGTGAATGTTGTAGAGGACACAAACTCACATATATATATATAGCCAATGAAGAAAAACGACGGAAATGGTGAAGATAATGCAAGTTGAAAAACAACTGAGGAATTTCAAAGAACTGAGGAAAAACTCAATTGAATATTTTCAACATTTTGTGGTGGCGTGACCCACCGTATAAGAATGATGATTTCAGACACCGCGTGCAATTGTTGTAGGGTTCTGAGAATCAAATTCTTCGTTAATTTCTTCACACTTAGAGTGTTATTCTTCATTGATTGAAGAAAAACGTTTCTTCATGTGTTGCACATCTAAGTCATCAATTTTGCATAAGTGTTAGGATGAGTGTCCTTTTCAAAGAACATTCGAAGATTCTAGGATATTTAGCTCACACCGCAACTTACTAAATCTCTTCTCATCCAAGGGCTTAGTGAAGATATCGGCTAGCTGTTCTTCAGTCTTCACATGCTCAATAGAGATGACGCCCTTCAACACATGATCATGAAGAAAATGATGACGAATCTGAATGTGCTTTGTCTTCGAGTGCTGAATTGGGTTATGAGCAATCTTGATGGCACTCTCATTGTCACAGTAGAGTGGCACATTCTTCACGTTGACGACGTAGTCCTTGAGATTTTGCTTCATCCATAGTAGTTGAGCACAACGAGAACCAGCAGCAATGTACTCAGCTTCAGAAGTAGACAGTGATACACAGTTCTGTTTCTTCGAGGACCAATAGACCAAGGATCGTTCGAGGAATGGCATGTGCCAAATGTTGACTTGCGGTCCACACGATCACCAGCATAGTCAGAGTCTGAAAATCCAATGAGATCAAAAGCCGAGCCCTTGGGGTACCACAATCCAATTGTTGGTGTGTGAGCTAGATATCGAAGAATATGCTTCACAGCCTTATGGTGTGATTCCATCGGTGTAGCTTGAAATTAGGAACACATGCAAACACTAAGCATAATATCTGGCCTAGATGCACATAAGTACAATAAAGAACCAATCATGGAGCGATATACCTTTTGATCGAAGTCAATACCATTTTCTCAGTGCATAGATGACCATTTGTGGGCATATGGATTTTGACTCCTTTGCAATCTTGCATGCCAAATTTCCTCAGTACATCCTTGAGGTATTTCTCCTGAGATATGAATATGCCATTGCGTTGTTGACGAATTTGAAGACCTAAGAAGAATTTCAATTCTCCCATCATAGACATTTCATATTCCTCCCTCATCATATAACCAAATTTATCAGTATAATGTTGGTCAGTACAACCATAGATAATATCATCAACATATATTTGGCACACAAACAATTCACAATCATAAGATTTAGTGAAAAGAGATGGGTAAAGTGAACTAGGTTTGAAGCCTTTCTTCATGAGGAATTCCTTCAAAGTATCATACCATGCCCGTGGGGCCTGCTTGAGGCCATAGAGGGCTTTATTGAGTCTGAAGACTTTGTCAGGATGCTTTGGATCTTCAGAACCTGGGGATTGAGCAACATATACTTCTTCCTCAAGCTTACCATTGAGGAATGCACTTTTCACATCCATTTGATATAAGATGATATCATGGTGGTTAGCATAAGAAAGTCATATGCGAATAGCTTCAAGTCTAGCAACAGGTGCAAAAGTTTTATCGAAATCAATTCCTTCAACCTGTGTGTAGCCTTGAGCTACAAGCCGTGCCTTATTCCTCACCACAAGGCCATTTTCATCTTACTTGTTGCGGTAGATCCACTTTGTGCCGATGATATTGTGCTTGCAAGGATCTGGACGTTTGACCAGTTCCCAGACGTTGTTGAGCTCGAATTGAGGTAATTCCTCTTGCATAGCTTGAATCCACTCAGGCTCCAGAAATGCTTCATCTACCTTAGTGGGCTCTGTGATAGAGACAAAAGCAAAGTGCCCACAAAAGTTAGATAAATGTGAAGCTCTTGAGCGTGTGAGAGGACCTGGAATGTTGATGTTGCTATTGATTTTCTCAATCTACACTTCATTTTCCACGCGAGGATGAGCAGGCTGTCGTTGAGGAATTTGATCAGTATTTTCTCCAGCACCATTTTCCTCAGGTGCATCAGCATGACGTTCTTCATGTTCTGGAATGACTTCTTCAACAGATTCTTTAGTAGGAAGGACATCCTCAATAGCCTTGAACTTAATAGATTCCTCAGGAGGTATTTCATCTATCACAGGAGGTAGGTGCTCTCTTTTCGAGCCATTAGTCTCATCGAATCGCACATCTACAGTTTCAACAACCTTGTGATGATAGGTGTTGAAGACTCTGTAGGTGTGCGAGTCCTTACCATAACCGAGCATAAAACCTTCATGTGCTTTCGGTGCAATTTTAGAACTGTGATGAGGATCTCTAATCCAACATTTAGCACCGAAGACTTTGAAATAACTCACATTGGGTTTCTTGTCAGTGAGAAGTTCATATGTTGTCTTCTTGGAGAATTTGTGAAGATATACCCTGTTGATCATGTGGCATGCAGTATCAATTGCCTCAGGCCAGAAGCGAGGAAGCGTCTTGTACTCATCAAGCATAGTGCGGGCCATCTCAACAAGAGTCCTGTTCTTGCGCTCCACGACACCATTTCGCTGAGGAGTATAAGGAGCAGATAACTCTATTCTTGAACTTGATCTTTGTGCTAATCCATAACTCTGATTCTTAGCACATTGCTTTGCCATGATCTTTGCCACGATTGAAATCATCCTGTCCAGCGAAAACATCCCGTAGATTAGTTTTGATTTGAAAATTTAGGGTTAGGTCTCCGCCAAATTCATCTCGGACCGACCGAGTTGTGGAAATCGGTCTCACCGATTTTGGCTTAGGCCAGATCACACACGTTTTCGATCTGACCGAAAATTGCAAATCGGTGTGACCGAGTTCAATTCTTCGTGAAACCCTAGAAGTCTCGGTGCCACCGAACTGTGACTCGGTCTGACCGAGTTCACTAGTTTAGGTTCCAAAAAACTGCTTCGGTATCACCGAGTTTACAAATCGGTAGATCTGAAATGCTTTCTGTGAAGAACTAAAACTAAGTTTTTGAGTCAAGTGTTTTGCAAAACTCCTGTATTTTGTGATGCTCATCTACTCTGCCTAATCTATAATCTATTCACAGGGTCTGCTGATAGTTTTCCTGCATGATGTCTGACCAAAGTGATAGCTACAACAAGTCTGAGGAGCAGGTTCAACTAAGTGAGGGCACTAGTCCCTCCAGTTCATCAGATGATGGCAGAAGGAGCACACCAAGTAACTTGCCAAAGGCAGCCACCAGAACAAGAAAGAAGAAGACCTCAGATTCAGAGGATGAGGATTATGTGGCTGTTGAGGAAAAAGTCAGCTCCAAGAAAAAGGTGCTGAAAAAGGAGTATGGCTCATCTGCTGTAGTCAAGCCAGGGATGCATAAGAAGGCACCAGCAAAGAGAGTCCCCATGTCTAAGGCCAGAGCATCCACTGCTGAAATCTCAAAGCCATCTAAAGAGGCAGTTGGAGAAGGCAAGAAAAGGAAGGAAAGGGTCAAGAAGACCACTGCCAGAGTTCTTGGCAGATCATCAATTATGAGAGATGATGATGAAGAGGAAGAGGATGCTGCACCAGCACCCAAAGCTCAAAAGCTCATGGGAGATGCAATCAGATCAGGGGCTGCTCTATCTAAGCCCAAAGCTGCTCCCAAGGCAACTGCTCCAGCTCAAAAGCCCAAGAGAAGCACTAGAAACAGTTCTGCTGAGGAAAAGAATAAGGCCCAAGTGCGTGAAGCTGCTAAAGAAAATGAAACTCAAGTGCTAAGGAAGCTGAAACCTAAGATCTCTGACCACAATGATGCACATCCAGTTGCAGAAAACATGAAAATCAGGAAGAATGCAGGATTGAGACTATGGAGAGAATCTGATCCATATGCTATCAGGAGAAGAACTGATGTGGACTACATGTTTCACACTAAGGAACAGCAGGACTTCTATGAGACAGTGTTGCTTGACAAGAAGCCCATTGTGCGTGATATGAGATGGGTAGACTAGGAGTACATCTAGAAGAATGAAGATCACTATCCTGGAGTGTATGCCAGTTTTAAGGCATGTGGAGTTGATGAATTTGTTGCACAAAAGCTCACCAAGTGGAATGATGAGCTGATCATGCAGTTCTAATCCACTGCCCATTTCTATCCAGATGGGAAGATTGTTTGGATGTCTGAGGGTACCAGGTACCAGTCGTCTGTTGATGAATGGGCTCAGTTGATCAATGCCCTAAAAGAAAGTGAGGATGACTTGGATGTATATGCTGAGAAGAAGAAAGACCACAACACAATGGCCAACATGTATAAAGAGATCCCAGATGTTGCTTTGGATACACACAAGTTTGGATCTGTCCCCTACTTGTTGTCTGGTCTGCCTACCATAAACTGGATTCTGAGGCACACACTGCTACCCAAGTCAGGTGATCACAAGATGATCAAAGGACATGCTATAAACTTGCTGCACATATTTGATGTCCCACAGAAGTTCAAGGTCATGAGTTTGATTGTTGAGACAATCAAGAGGACTGTTGTTGACTAGAAGAGAAGTTGTGGGTATGCCCCACAAATTAAGGAGCTCATTAACTCAAATATGCGCGCAGGCACATATCTTTTGGATAAGGAGCACCTGCCCATATATCCTAAATTTGAAGACAACACCGTGGTGATGGATGAAAATGAAACATCTTCAGCTCAAGCACATGAGAAGAGAGAGAAGGCAAGAGCAGAGAAAGCTGCAAAGATTCCAAGTATTGAAGAGGCATCTCAAGTGTTCTTGAAATCCAAACAAGATCAACTTGGATATCTGATCCAATCCACCTTGAGGATTGAGAAGGGCTTGTCCACCCCGACTAAGAACCAGGAGAGTTTGGAGAGGATCGTTGAGCAGAAATTCTATGATCTAGATGTGAAGGTAACTGAGATCCAAATTGTAGTTGAGCAGGTAGGAGGAAGTAGAGGAGAAGAAGGGCAAGTCTACCACTGATGCTTTCAAGAGAGTGCGTGAGGTCCTAGGTCTGCTGCAGTGCTTGTGATAGATACTCAAGCTTCAGTGTCAGCACCCGCAGCCACAGCTCTACTGCCACCTCCAGCACCCACTCCATCAGCTTCAACTACTTCATCGGAAGCCTTCGTCCTTAGATTTCTCTCTACACCACCTCCCGAAGATCAAGCCTCAGAGTCGTTTAGCACTATGCATTTTTGAACTTTTTGGTAACTTGTTGCCAAACGGGAAGAAAAATGTATAGATCACAGGCTTCGATAGAGAGAGAGAGAAAGAGAGATTGTTGATTTTTATCTCTCTTTACACTTATTTGGTTTGTTTGAAACTTTATTGTGTGCTTGTATGAGCTACTTGTGAGATACTTGTTGATCATGTTGTTGATCATATGCTACATTAATGTTTGGTTGAATGATGCTATCCTTTACATTCCTTATATGATCATTCACTTGCTTGGTGATGAGTGCATGCTTTTAATCTCTATCATTTTGAGCGCTCCACCAAGATGTATGTGACATGGAAGAGTAACCCATGATCCTAATCGATTGTGCATTTGCATTCGAAAGCAAATTTTAAGTAATGCACAAATTTAGGGGCAGCTCTTGCTTATCACATACTTCTCAAAGCGACGATGTCTTTTCAATCTTATTTATCATTTGTCATCAATTACCAAAAAGGGGGAGATTGAAAGTGCAACTATCCCTGGCTGGTTTTGGTAATTCCTAACAACATATAGCTCATTGAGCTAATGCTAATCCAAGATGAATATTTCAGGAAAGCTCAATGGTTGGCATGGCATGGATTAGAAAGTGGACCCTTCAAAATGCTAAGGATAAAAGATTGGCTCAAGCTCAAAGCACAAGACTCTACATTTTCTATTTTAGTGATCCAAGATCACATTGAGTCTATAGGAAAAGCCAATACTATTAAGAAGGGATGAGGTGTTGCTTAATGAGGTGCTTGCTCATTATGCTTAGTGATATGCTTCAAAACCCTCCACTACTTTCTCATAACCACATATGTCCCACAACAAATATCCAACTTTGCCCCACAGATTCTTTCTATCCGGCACCACCGAGTTCAGTTGTCATAGCCACTGCAAGAAACCCTAGTCTTTTCAGTCTCACCAATAGGGATCTCGGTCTCACTGAGATGGGATTGTAATCTCTCTGTTTCCCTTCGTAACATTTCGGTCAAACTGAGATGAGCGATCGGTCCCACTGAGATTGCAATGTAAACTCTCTGTTTCCCTTTCGTAACACTTTGGTCCAACCGAGATGAGCGAATCGGTCCCACCGAGTTTGCCTGACCAACTCTCTGTTAGTCCATTACCAAAATCGGTCTCACCGAGTTTGTGTAATCGGTCTCACCGAGATTACGTTATGCCCTAATCCTAACGAAATCGGTCCCACCAAGTTGACATGTCGGTCCCACCGAGAATCCTAACGTTCACATTTTGAACTAAATCATTCTGACCGAGTTTCATGATTCGGTCCCACCGAGTTTGGTGATTTGTGTGTAACGGTTAGATTTTGTGTGGAGGCTATTTATACCCCTCCACCCACTCTTCATTCGTGGAGAGAGCCATCAGAACATGCCTACACTTCCAATACATATTTTCTGGGAGAGAACCACCTACACTTGTGTTGAGGTCAATATATTCCATTCCAACCACATAAATCTTGATCTCTAGCCTTCCCCAAGTTGCTTTCCACTCAAATCTTCTTTCTACCAAATCCAATCCTATGAGAGAGAGTTGAGTTTTGGGGAGACTATAATTTGAAGCACAAGAGCAAGGAGTTCATCATCAACACACCATTTGTTACTTCTTGGAGAGTGGTGTCTCCTAGATTGGCTACATGTCACTTGGGAGCCTCCGACAAGATTGTGGAGTTAAACCAAGGAGTTTGTAAGGGCAAGGAGATCGCCTACTTCGTGAAGATCTACCCTAGTGAGGCAAGTCCTTCGTGGGCGACGGCCAAGGTTGCTTCTTCGTGGACCCTTCGTGGGTGGAGCCCTTCATGGACTCGCGCAACCGTTACCCTTCATGGGTTGAAGTCTCCATCAACATGGATGTACGATAGCACCACCTATCGGAACCACGGATATAAAAAATCTCTGTGTCAACATTGCGTTTGCTCCCTCAAACTCATCTCTTTACCTTCATATGCAATTGTTTTACATTCTGCTGCTATACTCTTAGAATTGCATGTGTAGGTTGATTGCTTGACTTGTGCTATGTTGCTAAAATCTACCAAGAACTAAAATTGGGAAAAGGCTAGATTTTTATTTGGTTAAGTAGTCTAATCACCCCCCTCTAGACATACTTTCGATCCTACATAAGGTCACATAGACCTCGCCCAATCACTCGTGGTAAGTCTTCAGGTGACTTCCAAACCTTCACAGACTCGGTCACTCGGTGATCCACAATTTCCTCTTGGATGCTCTAGACCATGACGCCTAACCGTCTGGAAGATGCACAGTCTTCAAAGGTAAAAAGTGTCGGATCCACGCAGGATCAATCTCTTCAGTGATGCTCAATGACTTTGGGTTTGTAGGTGTTTGGGTTTGGGTTTTCCTCACTTGATGATTTTCACTCAAAGTCCTCGAAGGATGGGATGCTCTCAAATGACAAGTGTCAGTTTCTCTCGGAGCAGCCAACCAGCTAGTGGTTGTAGGGGGCGGCTATTTATAGCCTAGGGAGTAGCCTGACATGATAAGACATAAATGTCCTTCAATGATATGACCGTTAGGTGGGTAGATATTTTGGGACAGCTGGCGCATAGCACAGCAACGGTCGGAATTTTGAGTATCAAATTCCTCAGGGCTATCATGTTCCTCACGGTGTAGGTAATCCGCACTAGCGAATTCCTAACTCCTCAGTCAAAACAAATTCCTCAGAGACCAGAAGAACTTCGTCTCTGTCACTGAAGAATATGACTGAACTGTATGAGATTTCCAATGGCTTCATTCGAAGGGATTGGTAGGTGTAGGATTTTGAGTTGAGCATCACATGGAAATTTTTCCTTAGTATTTCCTCGACCCCCTTTAACAGTACGGTGTTTCCTATGACTCAAGAAAGAGAAAATGAAACTACGAAAACAAAAATCTTCACGCTCCATGTTCCTCGAATGAATACTAAGTCTTCAAGGTCACACCAATTTCTTCACTTTCAAAGTCTTCAGAAAGTCTCTAGAAATCAAAAGTCTTCGGTCAAAGAACTTCATTTTTAGGGGTCAACTTTCACTATAAATATCAAACTCCTCACAAACTTATAGACCTGTGTACACTCACAAACACATCAGTCCCTTAACCTATAAGTCTTCAATACACCAAAATCACTAAGGGGCACTAGGTGCACTTACACACACAGAAAACGAGGAAGAGTAGAACACGGTAGGTCGCCGCTGCTCGGGTCCAAGTAAGGCCACCGCTGCTACCCTCGGTTGAAGCCAAGCTAGGCGGGCTGACCACTGACGGCTGTTAGCTTCTTGGCGGCGACGTGGAGTCGGAGAGCTATGTTGGAGAAGGACGCTGCTTCTACTTAACTGCTGGTGCAGTTGGCTGGCTGACACGTGGGCCCAACAGGCATCTGGGCCACATGTCAGTTACGCACCAGCACCTTCAGTTAAGTCACTGAAGCTTCTGTTCGGCTCAACATGACACATGTGGGTAGCTTCAGTTAATTAATTATACCTCCAGCGCACCCCTTTTTAGTTGAAGAATGTATGAAATGTAATGAAATCTGGCATGTTTATATGAAATCCGACCGTGTATGAATGAATTTATTTCGATTAGTTCGAATTCTTGTATCACTGGCATTAGATGAACATGCAAAACAATACGTACTAGCATTATTCCCAGGGTGATCACCTTGTTTGCAACAGTTTCACATGTACTCCATCCGGTCCTTTCTAGTCTGCATACAAGTTTTGTCTGCAGTCAAAGTATCTCTACTTTGACCAATCATATAGAAAAAAGTATGTACTTTCACAATGTGGGAAGTAAAAAGGAACAGAAGGAGTACAAAGAGTTTGAGCAGCTTTTTAGCATTCCCGTACATTGCAATCAAACACACAGGCCTGGCAATTCATAGAGAACATTCAAAACAATCGATGATTATGCATCTCAATGATTCACATGTCAGAGCCAATATTTACTTCACAACTAAAGAATAAATAAAAAATGGATCGACGCTGTTGACAGCAAAGGGCGTCCCATTCAAAAATATCAAACGCATGTCTTCTTGCTAAAATCATTGAGCAAAATTTGACAAGGTTTTCCCATTCCAAAATATCAAATGCCTACGATTGTGGAATGGGCAGGGTTTTCCATCAGTTCGGACATTGACATGGCACCTCGTGCTAAATAAACCAGCTGTTCTTTTTGTGCAGTTCCACCAAAATCAACCAAATTCGCGCGTAGCTTGTATGATTTCGCCCTTATATGTTGCAACACCTTGAACTTATCGGCACCTCCTTTCTTGTGGTGGAAATGAATGATTCGATGTATTCATGAACATTTTGTGCAGTTCCCATTGAAATCAAGCTGAGCACCCTATTTGCACAAATACAAAAAAAGTGATTAGTATAAAGCAAATTGTACTATGAATTAACAGTTTAAACAGGCACCGACATGGTCCATGTAGAGCACACTTTTAGAAAAATGGAACTCACCAGAAAGAATCCTAGAACAACATGGTACTCGCGCATCACAGTAAGAAAAATGGAGATTTGTCAGTCCTTCTGAGCTAAAGTTAGTTTGTTCTTGTGGGGGGTAATGTAACCATCCTTCAACTGCTCATTCTGATGAGAAGATAGACAGGGCTTCTTCATCCTGGCATAATCGGAACTAGTCACTTCACGTACTCCATATTCTTCTTCAGAGGAGGATGATCCTGTGGTGCAAAGACAAGAGGATAACTAAATGCTAGCATCCCTGTTTGCTCAAAAAAGGAAAGGAAATATTTAAAACAGCATAGATGAAGCACTTCTCAAGGACAATACCACTTTTTGATGGCAGTATCTAAACAGTAGCACAACACCAATAGAGATGACAAAGCTCAATCATATGGATGAAATCAGTGGGTGAGTACAAACCTTTGTCAGGAGGCTTATTGTGTAGAGCATACAGATGAAGCACTTGTCTGGAACCATTTGTTGCTATCTACTATGGTGGCCATGCTTACTATATACTCCTTGATTAGATTAATGTTTCCAACATCTTCTTGTGCAGTACCACTAAAATATATGGTATCTTCAAAGAAGATCCCTGTTTGCACAAGTAGAGATAATTACGTATTACATTAAGAGTGGCATCAAATCAGTGGCAAAACAATTAATCGTTCCAGCCATAGCAATAAATTAAGATGCAAAACTATATCATTACTTGTGTCATCACAGTTGCAGTGCTTCATTACAGCACCAGGAGTTGATTTTTGTTTCTCTTCCGCTTGTTCTTCCCCTTCATCACTTGGTTCAATAACAAACAAGCATCGCCTTCAATGTAAGATTTGGCATGTCAATTAGGTTGCACAAGTATAGCACTAAACAATGACATTAATTTTCTGATGAAAGTGGCAAAATACAGGCCAACAATTGTGAAATATCCGTATCTTACCTCAATGGGATATTGCGGTGCACATACGGAATGGAAGTCTTGTCTCCATTTGTGCAGTTCACTAAAATCAAGCAACATTAACGTACAAGTAGCACAACATATGAAAGCACACTACAGAATCATGTGAAAGAAGGCTAGTACTAACCTCTCATGACGCAGAATTCAAACAACTCACAAGAAGAAGATCTGAACCAAATTTGCCAACATGGATTGGAAGTAAGATCTCCTCTTGTGTAGTTCCACTAAGATCAAGCAATAAACCAATGTTGTCGGTGTGACATTTTGGTTGAACTGCACAAAACACTCTTAAAACAAAAGTGTTTTGTGCAGTGCAACAAAAGGTCACAATGGAAACGAGGTGAAGTAGATAACCCTGTTTACACAGATGTGCAAAGGAAACAACTAGTGGTCAATAACGGTGGATGACACAGAAGCCAACAAAAAGAAGCATCTACCTTATCTAAATGGGAAAGAAAGCAATACAGTAGCATTACTCAAATGGTGGCATTGACTAATATTACAGAGAGATTATATTAACAATAAAATTCGTTAAACATGTAATTTGGTTTTAACTATGGCATTGCATCAATTTTCCAGCGTTATTATTAGAGGGTGCTAGTTTACAGGAACATTTTGGTGGAGGGACTAAAAAACTCCGTGTTGGTCCCATCTAAACCAAATAGGAGGGACTTTTAGGGACTAAAAGTGGGCATTTGGGACTAAAGAAAGAAGACCCCGAGGGAGAGTCTTTTTGGGACTTTTTCCAATAGTTGCCCCTGCCATGCATCGCACCTTGTCTCTATTAGTTCATTACTAGGGGTAACATGGTCTTTTAGAATGTCATTTAATAACCTCTAGTCCATGTTTAGTCCCTGGAACCAAGCAGGTAGGGACTAGGGAGTTTTTAACCAAACAGGGCCTTAGATTAACAACAGCTAAAGAGTTGCACGGGACAGTGGATGCACTAGCACCATGTGCATCTACCGATGTACGGGGGTGATGCACAGTCTGTTACAACAAAGAACAAACAACCAAGGAGCATATTTGTGTTGGTCCCAGTTTTCTTATCTTTAGACACCTTTCCCTATGCGAGCGCATCAAATCTAGTCCTGCTCAAACTCTACAGCCTTGTCCCCCAAAACAAAAGATTAGTTCATTACAGATGTGCGTACTGCGTTTGTCATTGTTTTCCCTTTTCGACCAACGCAGGTGCTGGATAGCCAGTCTATACTAGTACTTTCCCCACTTCCTTTCCTCTGTGAACCATGTCCTAGATTTATGCTATACAACTTTCCCCACTACTTTCCCCCATTCCTGTCCTCTTTGAACCACGTCTTAGATTCATGCGATACAACTTTCCCCACTACTTTCCCCCTTCCTTTCCTTTTTGAACCACGTCCTAGATTCATGCTATACAACCTTTCCCACTACTTTCCCCCATTCCTTTCCTCTTTGAACCACGTCCTAGATTCATGGTATACAACTTTCCCCACTACTTTTCTATTTGATCCAACACCTAGATTCGAGTGCAGAAGCTGAAAAAGCCCACATGCAGCTAGAGCAATGCATGTGGAATAAGTGAATTATACCATAGGATTCTTGGGGTGTGGTTCGGTGGGCGACCGAAGTACGTTCGACCCACACTATGTACGGCGGCGAAGAAGAAGGGGTCGGAGGCCCTCCCGCGCCGCTGCTTGGTGAAAGTGAACAGCTGCGCCGGTAGTGGATTCCCTCCCTCGCCGACGGCGAGAGCATTAAGCCTCCTTCCCTTCCCAGCGGACGGATCCTGCCGGCTCTTTGACCAGCAGTGAGGGGGAGAGAGAGAGAGGCCAATGAAGTCTTGTTTAGATATGGAGAGGGTGAGAGAGTGTGAAGAGAGCAACTACAAGTAGACCAAAAGTGAGGGAAGAGAGAGAGAGGCCAACGAAGTCTTGTTTAGATCTGGAGAGGGTGAGAGAGTGTGAAGAGAGCAACTACAAGCAATGAGGCTCCAGCGTGTATATATATAATGGAGAGTGTGAAGAGTGCAAACCCTAGAAAACAAGCGCCGAGACTGCAGCTTATACGTGATGAGGTGATTATACGGTCACTATGAGATCATATAGCTCCGCATCCATCCATTTTGACCAGTCAAAGAATCCTCCTGGCACGAATTATGCTCAAGTGTAGTTATCGAACCTGAGACCTCAAGTTTGATGAGCGAACAGGCTAACCAGCTAAACAACCCTCCCGTTATGTTCAACGAGAGGAAAATAACCTTTTATACATTCCTGCATTCGTGTGACAAGCATGCCATGTTTTTTTGTGGGTGTCAGAGTCATTGGGATTTAAATCATAATCGTGTCATGTGGCTTTGGTGGTAAGACTCTCCACAGTGGTGTAGAAATAATGCAGCCTTAGTCACCTTACCTCTCTCCACGTAGTACGCTGGTCCCACCATTCAGAGGGTGAAACAAACAAATTAATCAGAAAAGTTAAAAGCGCCAGTGGTGTATCTTACCTCAGACATCTCGCTAATGCTCGGGAACACTGTCCAATTGATGCTTCTGTTCACTCACGCACTATTTTAAGTGAATCCTTCTTATAACATGCACACAATTTTGGGCACTTGTATTCGACATAAGTCAGTGTGCCATCGTATCTTGTACGACTCCCTCCCTCTAGGTGTAATAAGTCACGTTAGAACGTGCAGCGGGACCAAGGTGCAAGCATATTGGAGGAGAAGGAGAAACTTGACCAGTCATTCCTCCAATCAAAGCCCTGATTTCTGTCTCTAAATGCAACAATTAATCCAAACAACTAAGAGATGCCATTTTAGCTACCATGCAGGGCCACGTATTAACTCGCATGCAAACCGACTTTGATTTTTTGATTGATCAACGCATAGTTGCACTCCATGCATTGGACTTCCGGGGGAGATAACAAGGCAAAGTAAGGCGCATTTTGTTACATTGCTTAGGCTGGTCATAGTGGTGAGTAACTTGGACTAGTACAACATGCATATATTACTAGTCTATGTTACTACTACGCGAAGTTTGCCATCGGAAGCGAGCCGATCTGGCTCTCCTGAGCTACCAAGGTTTTTCTAGCCCACCCAAGCTAGCTGGCCCACAAAAGCTAACATATTTTAACAGTTACAAACGCCTAACCTTGCCCAACTATGCTATAAGTTGTTCTTGCTAAGGATCCAAACACTCCCTAAGTAACAACGCTCGCTAGCAACGAGGACGGGAGGGGATTGAGATGCGAAGTTAATGGACGACGCCTAAACATTTTGGGAATGTCTGATTTCCGTAGGATGACTTAACACCTAGATGGAGGGAGTACTACTCCTCAGTCCAGGTTTGATGGAATATTCGTCACCTCTTCTCTTCTTGTACGTACTCCATTTGTATCTCACTTCCTATGGCTTCACACTCACACGATTTTCCTATTCTATGAACCTGTGTGTGCGTGTGCGTGTGTGTGTTTAACAATATGTGTGTGTGTTAGAGAGAGCGACAGATCGACCTACTCCTACAGAGAGATGGTGTGTAGTGTACGATTTTAGCCGCCAGAGTCGGTGCATCCTCTCGTTTCCGGGCGTCCGGTAGGAACAGGCGGACAACTGCCACGCCCGCTCCTGACCAGCCTGGCCCACCCAAAGCCCCTCCATCGCCCGCGCACGCTTCCCGCCCGAAGTGGTCAGTGCCAGATTCATGCCCGGCAGAGCGGACGCGACCTCTCATTGGCGCCTGCATTGAAGGGAAAAGCGGATTCAAGAGTGATGGTTGCTTCGTCCGTCCAACTTACTGCTGGGTCTATGTGATTTGATGGCTCATTGGTCATTACTACTGAGGTGGTAGGACTGCTGGATGTCCCACGCTTTCGGCGAAAGGATGTGCTACTAGATTACAAATTTCTCCATTCTTACGGTGGAGGAGTGCAAGAGCGGTGAAAACACGCAGGCTCGGTGATTACATGGCCCACATCACACTATCACCATATTTTCTGGACACCGTGCGACACCTAACTCTTTACATAGTACTCCCTCTGTTCCTAAATATAAGTCTTTGTAGAGATTCTACTAGGTGGACTACATACAGAACAAAATGAATGAATCTACACTTAAAATGCATCTGTATACATCCGTATGTGGTTCATGGTGAAATCTCTACAAAGACTTATATTTAGGAACGGAGGAAGTACTTGTATAGTACGTACTATAATTTATCAGCGAGACAGTACAATGCTATGAAGCTTCCAGCTTCTGTTACATGTATCTTGCGTCCAAGGTTGCCCGTTGCAACATTTCATCAAATACAAAGGAGACTAACATGTATGCCATTGCATCTCAATGATTGACAGATCATAGCAAATATGTACTCCCTCTGTTCCAAAATAAGTGTCTCAACTTTATGCTACATACGGAGCAAAATGAGTGAATCTACACTCTAAAATACGTCTATATACATCAGTGTTTGGAGTATGTACTAGTAGTTCATATTGAAATCTACTAAAGGACATATATATATTCCAAACAATATGATAATCTCTCTAACCAAGGTAGTAGGGACGAGGAGTAAACGGAGGGAGTAGTAAAATTTTCTCCTCGTCCTGCGAGCCACCGCGCGCGTGTGTAAGGGAGCGGGCGTAAGGCGTACAGTACTACTACTACTCATGCAGTCCCTAGCCATTGAAATAGAGACAACTAAATAAAAAACGATCCATGAAGTCCCTAGCCCTTGAACTGTAAACCCTAACTAGGCTTTAATTTGCTTGCAATTTCGGCACTTCCTAAGAAATGAAGTTTGCAACCCTTTGACTACCAGATCATTTTGTGCAGTTTCACCAAAATCGAGATGAGCATCTCTGTGGCAAACAAATTGAAGAAGCGTGATTATAATAAGTTTACTGCGACTAGTTGATGAGACATAAACTCATCACAAATACAGTACGTAGAAGCCAGTAGATGTATGTGCGGGGAAAAGAAGTAGAGAAATATCCACATGGAGTGATGTGGGCAGCTGGAGCAGCGGTGCAAGCCGGCTGTAAAGGGAGTTGTTCCTGAGGGATGTCGGGACGTAGCTCAACCTAGAGGAGGGCGGCGGGAGGAGGCAACTACCCACGTCGCGGCAGTGAGCAATGGACGAAGGCAACCTCACCGGCTCTGTGAGAGAGAATGGCTGGGACCCCTGATCGGGATGTGCCGATAGTGGGTTTTCGACGTCAGCGACGGCGACCGCATCTACACTAAGCGTCCACCCCTTCCCCCGGCGGACGTGATCCGCGGGGATGTGAGAGATGTGGCCACAGTGGTTTTGTGCGAGAGAGTGTGAAAACTGAAAGAGCAACCCCAGCAAGCAAACCGTGTAGGCTCGTCATGCCTATGTATATACTGGAGCGGTTTCCTTTTCTCTCCCTATGAACCTATTTATATTGCGTATGTGCCACTAAAGAAAAAAACTTTATTTATAAAGGACGCGGCACCTACTACTCGTTCTCCTATAAATCTTGCGCTTGGCATCTCCAAACTATTAACCTTGCGATTGGCTCTTCGCCTCTTCGGGAAGTCGAGCAATAATGGTACTGCAGTATATATCGTTCTGGCTATATGAGACCGAATGAATTGCTGCACGTCCACCACGTGGCGAGGGTCGAGTGGCGAGGGAGAGTGCGTACTATTACATCCGTTTCAATATGGACTACATACGGAGCAAAATGAGTGAATCTACACTCTAAAATATGTATATATACATCAGAGTTTGGAGTATGTACTAGTAGTTCATATTGAAATCTACTAAAGGACATATATTCCAAACAATATGATAATCTCTCTAACCAAGGTAGGGACGAGGAGTAAACGGAGGGAGTATTAGTAAATTTTTCTCCTTGTCCTATGAGCCACCGCGCGCGTGGGCGAGAGAGCGGGCGTAAGGCGTAGTAAGCTAGCTTCACCTCATCCTGCGAGGTACCGCGCCCGTGGGCGGGGGCGACGGCGTACTAAGCAAGCTTCTCCTTGTTCTGTGAGTTGACGGGACACATAAAAAGTACTCCAGTGTATAGAACCTTGCCTCTAAGGTAGGCCCCACATGGTTTGCCTCTTTTTTAACATAACGCGTCAAGTCACAATTTGTTTGTTCACCCATGGTAGACGATCCTCCCTCCATCTAGTGGACAACCAGTACATGTGTCAAGTTACCACGTGGGCTGCCTTTTCATACAGAAATGAGCTCCACCGTGTACCCACGTGGGTGTGGTTGGGAAAGAGACGGGAGTACGTGCACCGTGCGTGCTGTCGGATCCCGGGTTCCGGCAGACCCTTAAGGTTCGAACACTGGGGTGCGCGCGGAGATCACGCCTTCTACCTCCCCGTCTCGCAAGGATCTAAACTACCAAAAGAACTACACAAGGGACACAAGATTTATACTGGTTCGGGCCACCGTTGTGGTGTAATACCCTACTCTAGTGTGTGGTTGGTGGATTGCCTCTTGGGGCTGATGAGGATGAACAATACAAGGAAGAACAGCCTCGCGAGGGTCTGTTCTTGGCTGGGGTGATGAACTGCTGGGAGGAGTTCAGTCACCCTTGTCTCTCTCTCTCTGTCTCTCTGATTTACTCTCACTTGTCGACCGTCCCGAACCCCCTTGCTATGTGGGTGGCTGGTCCTATTTATAGAGGCCCTGGTCCTCTTCCCAAATATTGAGCGGGAAGG
This sequence comes from Triticum urartu, assembly GCF_003073215.2. Classification (NCBI taxonomy): domain Eukaryota; kingdom Viridiplantae; phylum Streptophyta; class Magnoliopsida; order Poales; family Poaceae; genus Triticum; species Triticum urartu. The sequence continues at coordinate 310,467,193 of NC_053024.1, forward strand.
GAGCCAACAATGGCAGGCTAATTTGAAGGGGGACAGTAGGTACGCTTATCCTGACTAAAGTTGGTCTCCGCCTGCCAAAGGCTCTGTGGTGACGCCGTGCTGGGCTCCATGGTGACCTCCGTCTCGTAGTCCTCCTGGTCTTGGTCTCGTTGCACCGAAATGGCAACCTTTGCCTGATGCCTCGGTACTCCGCGGCTGCGCTTGCCCCCTTTGCACCAAAGAGGAAAGAAGGACGCTGCGCGCGCTGGCGCGCGCCTGACGCCCTGAGTCGTCATGGCTTGCGTCATGGGCACCTCGCGAGGTACCCAGCCTTGATCTCTCCGCCTCCTCGCGAGCCAGCCTGAGGAGGCTGCGCCTGAGGATGCGCCGTGTCGTCCGCCCCGCGAGGCTTGGCCCCTCGCGAGGGTCTCGAGTCTTGTGTTGATGAAGATGGGCCGCGCTGGGCCCCCATTTGAGCCACGCCGCAGGCCACAGGCAGGCAAGTCTGGGGATCCCCGTTCCCAGAACGCCGACAGTAGCCCCCGGGCCCAAGGCGCGCTCGGACTTGGCCGTGCTGAAAGGCGAAAGGGCAGGGGCGAAGCTCCGCGGGCCCTAACAGCCTGCGGCCTGGGGCGCCGCGTGGCGGTTGATTGGACGTGGGCGGTACTGTTTGCCCACGCCCCCTTATTTTGCGCCCTGCTAGGTTGCCCCGCAGTTGTACACAGCCGCCCCTCTTCCTGTTGCTTGAACGTCCCTTGTTCTTCCTCCCTTCGAACTTCGGCTCTCGCCTCCAATCCCATCTCACACTTCCCTTCTCTTGTCGACCGCCATGGCTCCGACGAGGAAAGAGAAAGGGAAGAAGCCCGCGTCTCCATCTTGCCCGCCGCTGTCGGTGGCCCCCGCCGTGGGCCGCTCAACCATACTCAATCTGGAGAGCCTGGATAAGCTCAGTCCGGCTCTGGCCACCGTCTTCAACGAATGTGGGAGGACGACGGCCTGGCCTACGTCTCACTTCCCCACTGATAGGATAATCACCGAGGTTCATTACTTTGCCGATGCCTTGTGGGCGGGTCTGGTTCCCCCCTTCTCCAATTTCTTCAACGCCGTCCTCTCTCATTACCAGATCCACATGATGCATCTGGGTCCTGAATCCATTGCCCTCCTCTCGGTCTTTGCTTTTGTCTGCGAGGCGCTGATGGGCATCCTTCCTTCTGTTGCCTTGCTGCGCCATTTCTTCTCTTTACGCCTTGCCGATCCCACTCAACGCTCGGCGTGCGTGAGCTTCGTCGTAGCGCCTAAGACCGCGGCCTCGGGTATTGACTTCAAGCTCCCTCCGCCTCCAGCCGGGTTCCGCGAGCGATGGTTGTACGTCGATGTCGGGGTGCCCAGCCCCCGGCTAGCGAAGCCAACTTCGCCTGCCGTACCTAATTCAGGCTGGGGCCAGGAGACACTTAAGAGCCCATGGCTCGCCTTCGTCTGGAGCCGTTTCACGTTCTTGAGATCGCTCAACGTGACAGCGCCTAAGGTGGTGAAGGAGTTCCTGCTGTGCCGCATTGCCCCTCTCCAGCGCCATTCTCGTCGAATGTGGGCCTTCAGTGGGCATGGTGATCACATGAGGCTTCAGGAAGAAGACTTGGCGCCCGCGGCGCTAAGGACGATGCTTTTGGTCCTGACTGGCGACCCCAACCCCGGTAGTATCCAGCGGGGAGGAGCTCTGCTGTACCTCTGCCAGAACAGGGATGACTTCGTGAGGCAGATGCCCGTCTTTGATGAGTGGGGGCTTTGCCCCGCCGGCCTCCAAGGACCTCGCGAGAATCTAGTGGTGGTGACTGACCTCCCAATCGGCCAAGGCGACTCCTCCTCAAGTAGCGGAGCAGGGAGGCAGGAGGCGCCAGTGGCCGAGGGGGCTCCTGATGAGGTGGCAGCGCCGGGTGACGCTCGCGAGGGGACAGCTCCTGAGACCCGTGCCGCTGTGGCTGAAGGTGGCAAGCAGCCGCTCCCAGCGCCCGGGGCTGAGGCCTTGGAGGCCCCAGCCGCGTCTTCTGGCGAGGTAATGGACAACATGCGCCAGGCAGGCGCCCCTGACGCGGACCGCTCTAATGCTCCGTCCTCGCGGCAGGTTTATCCTTGCGCTCTTCTCTTGGGCCGCTTCCACGTGGACTTTGAGGCCCTCCGGAGGAAGAGGGAGGCCCTGGGTGATGACCTCCCTTGTCGCGTGCTGAAGCACAGGAAGTACTTCGCTACTGACGAGTAAGTCTTCTTCCTCTCTGGCTCCTGATCCCCTTGTTGCTTTCACTAATCCTTGCTCTGCAGGCCCCTTCCGGCCGAGCTCGCGGAAGTAGCAGAGGTGCCGCCTCCTTTGGCTTCGCCCTCTCTACCGTCCTCAAATGCTCCGAGCAGCTCTGCCCTTGTGATGAGGGCGTCTGAAGGGGTGGACCATCCTGAGGTGCACCGCGGTCCTTCATTCCCCGCGATTTTCCTTCGTGGGCCCTCTCAGGGAATAGCCAGTCTGCCGTGGGCTTCTTGTCTGGTCGTGGACTGCGACCGGTTGAGGTGCTTCCTGCGCCCCTCATCTGCAGACGGGCTGGCCCTAGGCCGGGCTTCTGATGCGGCGCGCCCGGCCGTCGCGAGGGCGCCAGCCCCCAGCCCCCTGCCCGGAGGAGGAACGATGATTCGCGGCCCCCGGCGCTTGCTTGGGGCAGATGATGGCGTGGAAGACGTGCTTGAGCGCGCCCGGGAGCGCCGCGTTCGCCGCCAAGGGTTCCTTCGACGAGCGGCCGACGCGGTGGACTTGCTTGGGGAGGAGCTTGCTGACGAAGACGCTCGCCTGGAGGCCGAGGGCCTACGGCTGGCCACAGGGAGGCGCGAGCTGGAGGCCGCCATCGCCCTCGCACGTCGTCAGCGTGACCTTGACGATGAAGAGGAGAAGGCGTCGCTGGAGGCCTCCTGAGTGGCCCGGTCCCAGGCCACCGAGGAGGCCCGGAGAGCTGACCAGTGGCGAGAGGCGGCGGGGGAGCGGGCTCGCGAGCTCCTGATCTGGTGCCACTCACTGGAGGAGCAAGTGGAGCTGCGCGAGCTGGCCCTTGCGTCGATGCGGGTGGCCTCCGGCGACCCGGTCGGGCTCCAGAGGCGCGAAGAAGTGTTGACGCTGGAAGCCGCCGAACACACTCGTGAGTACGAGCAGCTGGAGACGAGGGAGCGCCTAGTGACGCTGGCGGAAGACGATGTCACTAGGCAGGAGGCGCGTGTCCTGGAGGAGGTTTGTCGTCGGGTGGCGACGGCGCGCCAAGGCCTCGAGCGTGAGTTCGAGGGGAAGCTGGGGATGATCCGGGTCGAAGCCAGGGCAGAACCGCAGCCCTGAGGGCCCAATGGGATGAGGCGACGCGGCGGTCCGATGCCTCCCAGGCCGCCCTTGAGGCAGCACAAAAGGAGTTGGCCGCCTCCCAGGCCGAGGTGCTCCGTCTTCGCCAGCGGATGGAAGAGGCTGAGGCCGTTGAGCGTCAGAATGCCGACGAAATACGCCAGCGGCGAGTCCTGGAGCACGCGCACGGCCCCATGCTCACCACGCTCAGGGAGAGGGCTAACGTTGCCTTGGGCAATATCTGTGAGGCAGCCGTCAGCGAGCCGCACACAATCAACTATGCCGGCAACCTGCAGTTCTTCACCGCTGTGGTGACGCAGCTGGAGGCACGGTCGGTCAGGGCCGACAGGTTGGTGGAGGAGAGGAGCCGCGCTCTGCTCAGGCGCGCCTTTTCCCGTGTCTTCAGCCATCTCCAGAACATGGATCCCCGCTTCGATTTTGACGCTATCATCGCCCCAGTCTCCCAGGCCGTCCGAGGTGACCTGGCGCACTGGGTGAAAGACAACGTGGACGCCCTTGTCAGGGCCTTCGCTTCGGACGATGACGACGTGATCGTGGGTACTGACGAGGGCAGCGCGGCGAGCGGCCCTGACGCTGCTGGCGGCGACGCAGACGACGATGGCGAGCTCGGCGACCCCAGCGAAGGCTCGGGAGGTGCTTCCGGGGACGCATTGGGGGATTGGTCCGACTGAGTGTGTATTGCTCCTATCTTTTTCACCCTGCATGAATAGAACTCAGGCTTTTGACCTGATGGCTTGTGAGAGCATTTTGGGAGGGGAAGCCCCTCATGTAAAAACCTGTGTCCATCATATCAGTAGTAGTCAAATTGCGCGCGCGCCTGACGGTGAGCTGGTTTACCTTTGCTCCATGCTGGCTCCGAGGCGGCCTGCAGGAAGGCGCGACGCCTCGGGTGCTCTCTGGTTGGGTCCTCAGGATGTGAGATCGTTGCTTGATGAGAAACATCACAGGCGTTGGCCTTCTTCACAGGCTCTGGGCCTTCTCCCGAGCGGGACGGCTTCACAGGCGTTCGCCTTCTTCACAGGCTCCGGGCCTTTTCCTGAGCGCAATGACTTCACAGGCATTCGCCTTCTTTACGGGACCTGGGCCTTTTCTATAACGCGAGAGCTTCACAGGCACTCGCCTTGCTTCACAGGCTCTGGGCCTTTTCCAGAACGCGAGAGCTTCACAGGCACTCGCCTTGCTTCACAGGCTCTGGGCCTTTTCCAGAACGCGAGAGCTTCACAGGCACTCGCCTTGCTTCGCAGGCTCTGGGCCTTTTCCAGAACGCGAGAGCTTCACAGGCACTCGCCTTGCTTCACAGGCTCTGGGCCTTTTTATGAGAAGACAACCCCCACAAGCACCAGAGGGTCATCTCGCGAGGGAGTGACAGCGGCAATCTGGGCTGCGCTCGAGCTAGGCCCGGCCCGACTCGTGAGGGGCTCGCGAGGGGAGGCAGCTGTGGTGAGGCAGTGACCAGAACGCGAGAAACGGTTCAAACGAGACCAAGCACCCCTTCCCCGAACACACGCAAAGCTCAAATCCAAATTCAACTTAAATCCAGTGGAGGAAAATATACAACCAAAGGAAAAGGCAACGAAAAGCAGACAAAAGGCCGCGTCCGGCATCTAATCTAGTCTTGGACGTCTTCTCACCAGCGCGGAGCTAAGTGCTGTCCACTGGGCGTGGGAGGGAGCCCCAGGGCCTGAGGCCGGCACCCCTGAGACTCCGGGGCGTGTACAGCCCCACTCATTATTACGTGAGAGTGTCACGGGGCGGCGAGCTTCACAGGCACTGGGCCTTCTTCACAGGTACTGGCCTTGCTTCATATCGCCAGACGAGGGCCCCGCCTTGCGCCACACTCTAGTGCCATCAGCAACGACCGGAACCCAGGACGCCGCCCGATGGGGTAGAGCGGTCGCCAGCGGTTCCCCCGATGACCACGGGTCCTCTGCCAGGGGCAGGCCCTGAGGCACCTCCCCAGCAGAGGGCCTACCTCCTAAGAACGCCTTGCTCCGAACGCCGCGGTGGTGATGTCGGATCCCGGCCCCTCTCCTGCAGCCCCCTGCGCCCTTCTCCCGAGGGGTAGGAGACTGTGGGAGCGGGGCAGCTGCTTGCCGTGGCGACCTGCACCTCCTGCGATCCATGGTTAGCGTATACCTGCCCCTGAAGAGTTACCGGTGCCCGATAATCGTTGCCTCCAGCGTGGCCAGCGGGTTCGTCCCGAGGCTCCTGGAAGGGCTCAGCTTCCATTGCTTCGTCCCCCCAGCTTGGGCCGAGGAGCGAGCCTTGTCCGTTCTCGTGAGGGTGTCCTTGGTCCATCATGAGGGGCACGTATTCCTCCATTGCCTTCATCCCGAGTGCCACGCCGTGATGCCCCTCATGCCACGCGGTCCCACCTGTCATGCCTACTGCGGGGTGGCAACACGGCCGCCCTCCGGGGCCACGGGTCACGTCGGGTCCTTCGCCTTCGCGGGCCGCAGGTGGGGGCAGCGCCGCCGCCGGCCCGGTGCTGACAGCTTCGCTGGCGTCGGAGTAGCCTTGGAGTCCGCGGGCGCGTGCGGAGCCCCCGCGCGGGTCGCCCTGGGCTTGAGATGGGAGCCGGGTGGAGAAGGGGTGAGCCCCCGAGGCGGCGAAGCCCAGGAGCTCCGCCACTCGCTCCAGCAGCACCTCGTGGCCGCCCTCCAGCAGTCTGCACCGCAGCAGCTCTCGGGCCACCGTCAGCGCGGCCCTCGAGTTCGCCTGCTCCCGACGGGTGTAGGGTGTCGTGGTCGCGGCGTGATTGGAGGCCCTTGCCGCCGACCGCGCTTGCCGTGGTGTGAGGGTTGCGGAGGCCTGTCCGCATCGGCCGCGGCCCGCAGCGCCCTGCGGACCACGAGCTGCCTGGGGCGCGGGGTCGCCCGAGGCGGGCAGCTCTGCGCAGGTGGGCCACGCCGCCCATGGACCTTGGTTGCCCGCCTAGTCGCCGGACATGGTGATGACGATGCGACGGGAGGCGGAGCGGTAAGAAGGCAAATTCCGGCGCACCCCTACCTGGCGCGCCAAATGTCGGATCCCGGGTTCCAGCAGACCCTTAAGGTTCAAACACTGGGGTGCGCGCGGAGATCACGCCTTCTACCTCCCCGTCTCGCAAGGATCTAAACTACCAGAAGAACTGCACAAGGGACACAAGATTTATACTGGTTCGGGCCACCGTTGTGGTGTAATACCCTACTCCAGTGTGTGGTTGGTGGATTGCCTCTTGGGGCTGATGAGGATGAACAATACAAGGAAGAACAGCCTCGCGAGGGTCTGTTCTTGGCTGGGGTGATGAACTGCTGGGAGGAGTTCAGTCACCCTTGTCTCTCTCTCTCTCTCTCTCTCTCTCTCTCTCTCTGATTTACTCTCACTTGTCGACCGTCCCGAACCCCCTTGCTATGTGGGTGGCTGGTCCTATTTATAGAGGCCCTGGTCCTCTTCCCAAATATTGAGCGGGAAGGGAGCCAACAATGGCGGGCTAATTTGAAGGGGGACAGCAGGTACGCTTATCCTGACTAAAGTTGGTCTCCGCCTGCCAAAGGCTCTGTGGTGACGCCGTGCTGGGCTCCATGGTGACCTCCGTCTCGTAGTCCTCCTGGTCTTGGTCTCGTTGCACCGAAATGGCAACCTTTGCCTGATGCCTCGGTACTCCGCAGCTGCGCTTGCCCCCTTTGCACCAAAGAGGAAAGAAGGACGCTGCGCGCGCTGGCGCACGCCTGGCGCCCTGAGTCGTCATGGCTTGCGTCATGGGCACCTCGCGAGGTACCCACCCTTGATCTCTCCGCCTCCTCGCGAGCTAGCCTGAGGAGGCTGCGCCTAAGGATGCGCCGTGTCGTCCGCCCCGCGAGGCTTGGCCCCTCGCGAGGGTCTCGAGTCTTGTGTTGATGAAGATGGGCCGCGCTGGGCCCCCATTTGAGCCACGCCGCAGGCCGCAGGCAGGCAAGTCTAGGGACCCCCGTTCCCAGAACGCCGACACATGCACCTCTTCTCTTCGTGCACGTCCCCCACCTACGTGGGTGTGTGTGAGAGATACAAACCTAGACAAATGGCTTGTGCGTTCGTGAGTGTTTTTTGTTTTGGGGGGAGGTTGATTTCGTGAATATATTTATGGGAATATGTTTCGATGACATCTCAAACAAAATCTTGCATGCAATGTGTGTGAAATGGATGCCTATCCATATCATATATAGAGGGTCGGGCGATCCACGTGAAGAGAGGGAGGGGTCATAGATATCGATAGAGTCGAAGAGAGGATCAAGTGGGTGGGTGCGATATCAATGAAGAGAGCCATCGAAATTGTGTGTGCGTGCAAGTCAAAGATATAGGGCGACTGACCTAGCTACCGGAACGTTAGAGGGCACAGGTCAAGTTTGGGGGGGGGGGGGGGGGTGGGGGGGGGGGGGGGGGAGGGGTAGGCAGAGGCCTAACTATAGAGGTAGAACGACTCGTATATGTGTTGAGAAGGAGAGACCCAACTATGTCTTGAGGGAGATCGGTCGACGTCCATACATAACTGAAGGACGGGAAATAGGATGGGACAAAGAGAGAGAGAGAGGAGAGAGAGAGAGGAAGGGAGAGGGGTAGAGTGCTGGATGGGTGATGGAGTTGCTTCTCGAAGATGGTGGGAGAGGCCTACTAGACAAACTGAGGGTGGAACTCCAATATTATCAATAAGAGTGGGGATGTGTTTCTATGTGTGCCTGTGCGTGATAGATCTTTTGGGACACATCCATGGATGATGAAGGGGAACCATGTGTTTGGTAAGCAAACCTAACTAGATTGGTAGATCAATTGTTGTTTGTCGGAGGAAGGGAGAGACACAACTAATGAGGTAGATCGATCGACGCGTGGGGAAAACGAGTTATAAGGGCCTAGCTAGCTATATGTATAGCAGGAGATCAGTCGGTGTACGTCCATTTGTTAGAGGCAAATAAGGCTCGGCGAGACGGTTAGACAGAGAGAATGGAACTAGGAGGTGGTGCGAGAGGCCGAGCTAGTAGCTAGATAGGGGGAGGAGTGTGCGGTTGTGAGATCGATGAAAAGAGGGGCGAGAGTTTACACGTGTGTGGGACCATATGAGAGACACGAGGCAAGGACACATAAAGGAGGAGATTGAAGGTGTGTGTGTATATTGTAGGCACACATCGCTAGAGAGGTTTATCAATCGGTCTGTGTCAGAAAGGAGTTGTGGAGACTGTGGGAGAACGACCTAAAGAAAAAAATTAATGTGCGCGATGGATAGAATGCTGAGGGAGGGGGAGGGCGAGGAGGGCGTGTGCATGCACGAGAGAAAGTTAGTGGTATCTACAAAGGTTAGAGGATTGTGTGGTTGTAGGAGACTAACAAAGATCATAATTTGATATGAAAGTGGATTCATATATTTGAACAGGAGACCATAGTGTTTTAAACATATGCATGCATGAATATAGCGGTGATACGCGTGTTGTGGTTTTGCACATGTTATACCATAATGTGATAATGCATGGCGTTTTCAACTCACAGCTAAATGTCACAGCTAAATGCCGAACAATCTAAACCATACTATACATCAAACAATCTCACATTTTATTTGAATTTGTGATAATGTGTGGCGTTTGCAGCTTACAACTAAATATCGAACAATCTAAACAATACTATATATCGAACATTCTCACATTTTATTTGAATTTGTGGTAATGTGTGGTGTTGCGCTTACAATAATACGAACATCTAAACAATACTATATATCGAACATTCTCACTTTTATTGAATTTGTGTAATGTGTGGTGTTTGCAACTCACATCTAAAAACTTGTAGGCGTAGGGGGGGGGCACCAATATAATGTGATAAACACATTATACATATGAGACATGGTATAGTTTGAAGATCTAGCTAGAGCTTGAAATGTACTATGACTTGAAATCAACATAAAGTGGATTCAAAAAACCGAGTCGAGTTCATATAGTACACATAGTTCATATGTAACTCGAGACTAATCATGTGGTGTGCTGTGAAGATAATATACAAACGATGGTTTAACTTGACAATAATGACGATTGTAGATCTTATTAAAACAGAGAAAACAAATTCAAATGCTTTGACTTCACAACAATCATTATTGTAGATCTTATTCAAATAGAGAAACAAATTCAAATTTAGTTCATATTGAAGCGGTAGTATATACGTTTGGAATGCACTAAAACATTCATTTGAGTACTAGGTTGCATGCATTATACACATAGCAAAATATTTTAATTGAACATAACATGAATTCAAAGTTCTGAATGACATTTGTAGTGCGAATTAATTTGGTACAGTACACGTTAGGCTTGTACGGAAATTTCAACCCGCGCCTTGTTAGCCCGAAATATTTAAGATATATCTTTAAGATATATCTTTGTCTCGTTGTGCTCCGACAACTCCCTCCATCTAAACCCGCGCCTTGCTATTCCAAAATTACAATGCGCGTGAAAACTCCCACCTCCTGTGAAATACCGACATGTGAAATGCCCGTGATACCCCTAAACCGAAAGAACCGCCTCAAATCGGTGGGGGTACTTTCGTAACTTACCCCACATTTCGGACAAGCGCGTCCCTAATCCATGGCTCCCCACTCCCATCCCATCTGCCCACCCATTCGTACACCGAGGCCTGGAAAACCCGCGAAGCCCCACACCCTCCTCCGTCTGCCACCCAGCCGGAGCCTCTTCCCTGACGACGTCGTCCACAGCAACACCTCGACGTCCCTCATCCACCGTACCGAATGAGGATCCGTCGTCGATCTGGTCGTCCCGCCGGTTCAGCCACCCCGTCCTCCACCTCCAATGAGATGCCCCGATGTTCCCCTCGTCTTTTGCGCCACCTCCATTCCCACCACCGGAAGAGCATCATCATCACCGTTTCCTCGGATGAAGCTACGGCCTAATCGGGGCCACCAAGAGGTTGTACACTAATCGCCGCATTTTCTTCTTGATTCGATCTCACGGTGCTGTCGGCGCTCGGTCCCGAGCAGACACGGCGCGGCTCCATCCATGGCGGCGTCGCCGGCCACTTCCTCCACGACATCGCTCCCTCGGCGGCGACATCCACATCAGTAGGAGCTGCTGCTGCTTTAGCTCTCGCTCGCGCTACTGCTCTGCTCTTGCTCTCGGGCCCTGCATGGGCTGCTCTTGCTCTTTCTCTTGCTTGCGATGCTGCTCCGATTTAGCTACACTTCAGTCGACTGAATTGACTTTTGGGTCAGTCGATTTTCAGAGGGTGGGGGGGGGGGGGGGGGGGGGGGGGGGGGGGGGGGGGGGGGGGGCTCGCCGGAGTTAAGGAAGAACCAGCCGTAGCGGGGAGGTGGGCTCGCCAGAGAGGTACCCCACTATCTATCTTAGGGTTCAGGGTGGGGCGGTGGTCACTGGTTGTGGTGGGGCGGTGGCGTGGGGATCGCCGGAGAAAAAGCTCGGCATGGGGGGGCCTACAGGGATGGCCGGGGTGGCGGTGGGGAGTGTTTTTGGGGGGGGGGGGGCGGCGCACCGCCGGCCACGGGCGGTGGGGGCGGCTGTTTGGCCGGTGGTGGCTAGCAGCTCAGGGGGCTGGAGGTTCAAGATGAACTGCAGGCCCTTGATTTCGTATCCAACGGCTGCAAAATCGACTGACTAGAGATGAAAAAGTCAGTCGACTGACGTGTAGCCTCACCTCTAGTGTGTTAAGTTTCGAGAGCAAAATTCAGTTTCGACAGCAAAATTCAGTTTCGACAGTTAAGTTCAGTTTCAACAGTTAAATTCAGTTTCGACAGTTAAGTTCGGAGATGAGCGGCTGATGTATACATCTAGCACTTTGTGGTTATGTATTTTACGTCATCTATTGGAGATGCTATTAGAATTCCACTCAGGTTAACGTTGTCTCTCTTGTCCTCCTTCAGGCTCGGCGTCGTACAACTCACCGGAGCTGCTCCAACGACGAAACCCTCCATCACAGCGGAGCAGTACCTCGGGCTCCATCTCCAGACGCTTAAGATCTTCTTCCCCTCCTCCGACAGCCAAGTCAGCCGGAGCATCCTCACCGGCCAATCCAGTCACGCTGAGATCGACATGGCTTCGCCAAAGAGGTTGTACACTTGTTGCATATCTTTTTTACTCTACATGTTATATATATTGTCCACTGAGCACACGGAGTAACGGGAAATACGATCATTTTATCCTACTATATGACAAGCAGTGTGGTACCAGGCAACTTAGCTATCCGTGATGGACTCTCTTGAACGCCATCATTATTTATCTCTGCGCGTTTGAGCTGTGCATTTGTCGATGGCCCTGGGAGTTGAGATAGTAGGGCAGTGGCCTGGGTCCAAAGTAATAGAAGTAGCACAAAAACATTTTTTAGTGTAGGCTTTCCTTGCTCAAGCCTGCCTACTAGAATCGCCAATGTTTGAAAGGAAAACTGAATGAAAAACATAGGAATTGGAAAGTTTCGTATGGTACTACTTTTCATGAATTTGGTGCAATGGAATGGAGCAAAGGAAAACTGTAGGATTTGTTCCTTTAGTGTCTCCTTGAAAGAAAAACCGTAGGAATTTTAATTTCCACTTGTCCTCCTTTTCAAATTCCTATTCATGAAGCACAAGACTAAGAGATAGTAGCATAATAGCATTATAACCGTACATTTTCTTGTGGTTTGGCTTAATCTCACCATGCTTCTTTGCATCGTGTGATCTTCCAATTATTGTCAACCAAACACCCAGATTGGCAGAAATCCTGTGTTTTTAAATTCTCTATTTTGCACACGCATTCCAATCCTATTCCTGTCTATTTCCTATCCCTGCAATGTTAGAATCCTCAAATTCAAACAAGCCCTTACACAATTACTTCTATTACAGATATGTGTCAAAGAAAACCTTGTGTGGTTTGTCCTGCTCCTGCAGTGCTATGTTCCACCCCAGCTCAGCTGCTCCAACGATGGAAGGGTTCACCACAAGAGGGATCCGCTCTCCAGACTGTCTTTTGCCGCCTCAGATCTTCTTCCCCGTCGCCGGCAGCCATGACAATTGCATTACCATCATCAACTGAGCAGATGACCTTGAGGACTACACGGGTCCGCAAGAGAGGTCGCACTCTTCCGTATCTGCTTACGTTATGCATCGCTTAATATGATGACATGCTACTTTATCATCGTGTTCACCTATTAGACTCCGAGTCAAGTCCAAACTTATGCTGAAACTTGAGTTTTTAAATGGTTGTGGGGTACATATTGGGGCAGCAATTAGTACTATCCGGTTAATCTTGGGTGTCTACTATGAGTTTCATGTTGGGTGCAAACAAACATTAAAGGAGCCATTATCTGTATTTTTAAACTAAAGCTATTATCTGCCTGCTATCATTGGTTTTGGGTCTATCCACAGTTTGCTACCATCACTCTGGATTTGTGCATGCACTCCTTACGTAATCTCACTATGTTTTATTCTTATGCATGTCAGTTATTGTACATAATGGAACTGAACATGTAGAACAAAAGAGACGAGCCTTGCGTGGCAATAAAATTTCATGCAGACGTCGCTCCATGGTGGGCGCAAAGGCAACCCCCCCCCACCCATTTCGGATCGTAATCAAGAGGAAGATAACTGTTCTGAGGGGGATTCAGAAGCAGAAGACCACTCCTATTTACCCCATGAGGTCTTCGCTCTAACTTGGCATGCTGATGTTGGTTATTTCATGCATATGGTGCCTTGCATTGCTTACTTTATAAATCAAATATGTCAACTGCTTAGTTTAGACATGCTTTTTGTGAATGCCATCTATTTAGTTTATTCATCGTTCATGTGAATTATGCAATGCCATCTTGTTTAGCCAAGCATCATATATGTGAATTTTGCAATGCCATCCTGCTTAGCCAGTCATCTTATATGTGAATTATATCAGGCCATCCATTTTTTGGTTACGTATTACATTTGTCAACAATGTTAGTACATTCAACTACTCTTCATGTGCATCAGCCATTTGACACGGTGATGGAAAATTCTGGAGTGAAAACAAGGTCTTCAGAGCAGACTATGCTATCTGACGAAGCGCATATCTCGCTGGTTATGGATAGCTCCTTAGAGGGGGATTCAGAGACAGATGACCAGTCCTATTCTCCCCCAAGGTGTATGCTCTAATTAACTTGGCAGGGTTATGTTGCTCATATCGTGCGTATGGTGTCTTGCATTGCGATGCCATTTGATTAGTTTAGACATGCTTTGTGTGAATGCCACCCTATCCTGTCTGTTTAGACAGTTAATTAGAGCATAGTCTGCTCTGAAGACCTTGTTACTAAACTAATCAAATGGCATCGCAATGTTTACTCCCTTATCCCTTAGATACTGCCATCCTGTTTAGACAGTTAATTACCATATATGCATCAATTGTTACTCCCTTAGATACTGCCATCACCCTATCCTGTCTGTACATTCAATTACTTTTCTTGTTTATCAACCATTTGAATTGGAGAGGGTGATGGCAGTATCTAAGGGAGTAACAAAACGGTCTTCAGAAAAGATAGTGCTACCAGTTGATGCATATAGAACCACGGTTGTACTTGCCCAAGAACCAGCCCCACCACACATAAACCAGACTCTCGCAGATTGTACCCCTACCCAGTTGGACAGAGAACCAGCTACACCCCTTCTAACGCCAACCCCAGCAGATAGTAACCCAGTTCCAGTTGGCACAGCACCGTCTCCATCATAGAGCACCCAAACACGAGCAGTTAGTAAGGGAATTGCAGTGCCCAAAGCACGAGGACCACCACTCCGAATCCCAACTCAACGCTTAAAGGAGAAGAAGAATTGTTCTCAGGTCAGGTTATGTAGCTATGGTTCATACTCCTTTGCTCTTGCATCACTGTATTTACTCAGACCAACTCTTTTCAAATTTGAAGGATGGAATTGGAACTCCAATGGCGCAACAAGTATGTTTTAAACTTGTTTCTTTAACTGGTTTGCTGTTGTAACTTGCTCTATATTGATTTCAGTTTCAATTGAATAAAGAGTTATGTTCTGATGTCATGCACATTACAAGTGTCTCTATAGTTTCCCACACTTATATTCTATCTATTCTGCTTTGTCTTGAACAAATATTATTTGAACTGTGTCTCTATCTTGATTTGGCAACAAAAACTAGAATGATATAGACCATAAAGTGACCATGGTACATAGATATATGTTTGTTTCATGTTGTTATCCTGTGCACTTTACTACTGAACTGATTTACCAAAATGAGTTTCATATACAACATGGTAAACCTGTGATGTGTCTGCTTGTTTCTCTTTTAGAATGCGGACAAAATATTGGAGAACAGTACCCTGTTATGCAATGGTGAAGGAAGTAATGCAAATAAGGTTCAAGATAGTGAGACATCCCTGTTGGTCTCCAAGAAAGCTGATAAAAACTACCTTGATGACAGTGAGAGAACCCAGAAGTCATGTCTTGATGTAGTGTTCGAGTTACTGGCCACTACTGCTGGCACAAGCTCTTCGAACTTGCTTCCTGAATTAGTTCGTCTTCTTGAGTCTCAGCTTCAAGTTGAAAGACTTCGATCAGATGTGTTGCGACAGGAAGCTGAAGGACTGAGGAAGTCCCTGCAGAATTCAGATGCGTACTTTCTGGTGCAACAACAAGCGCTGGAGGATTTAAGTGCCAAACAAGAGAAAGTTAATAAGCTTGCTAAGCATCTTGCCAGCATTATGGGTACCCAGGATATTGTTTCTTGAGATCTTCTGAAGTGGTTTTAGTTCTGGACTTGTTTTGCTGCGGCGTTTATTTGCACTGGTCGCCAAATTTGACAACCAGTGTATATGATATGCTTCTTTGTTCCCTATATTTGCACTGGTGGCGAACTTTGATGCCCAGTGGATGTAATATGTGTAATTGTCATGATAGCCTAGCGTAAGTTGCTTGCTTATTTATTTCCTTGTTGTCTTGTTTATTTGTTTGCTTGTAGTCAGTGCTGTTCTTTTTCCGCGGTTTGCTAGTGGCTGCAATAACCTATTTTTTAAAACTAGGCCACAATAACCATGGGCTACATATTTACTGTAGTGACACCGGGCCTTCTACGGGCCGTAGAAACAATGGGCCTTCTACGAGCCGTATCATCAATGGGCCTTCTACGGGCCGTATCATCAATGGGCCTTATACGGGCCGTATGATTGATTGCCCAAACATGGGCCAATAACATATCGCTTTATGGCCGTAAACAGTCTAGAGTTGGAATCATCCGTTCATGGGCCGACCATAATGGGCCGTCGTTAATCGGCTATATTTGATGACGCTATGAAAACGTCCCAACGTATTAACGGGCGACGAACGGGCCGACTGTAAGCACGGGCTGAATTTGGCCCACAAGCGGAAAATGACAGTAACGGGCCGTAAGTAACCGAATGCTGGAAATGAGCCCAAAAATAAATGGGCCTTGAGAAGGCTGAAAGATAACATGGGCTAGAAACGGCCCAACAGAATAATGGACCGTTAATGGGTCTAAAGTGATACACTGTTCATTATGGGCCAGTTTTACCACGGGTCGTTAATGGGTCGAGGGTTACTAAGGGCCTCATATGGGCCAAAAGACGTCATGGGCCATACATGGGCGGAAGTTAAAACGGGCTGGAATTATATTGGACGACCCATTATGGTCGGCCCATAAACGGGCCCTGGGTTAGCGGGCTGTAAATGGGCTATATGCAAACAGGCCATTAACAGGCTTGCCGTCGGCCGGCCCGCCACCTTTTGACCAAGTCAAACGGGCCGGCCTGTTCACAGGAATGGGCCTCTATTGGGTCATGCCACGTGTCGACGTATCATAGGCGCTTTGGTTCCAATGAGTGGATGACATCTGTCCCAACGGTGAGCCGACACGTGTTTCCTCCAGCCAATGATGATTTTACACGTGGAAAATCCCCATTGGTCGGGGCTGTTAACGGGTTATCGGATCCAAAACCGGACCCGATAGCTTAACGGCGTTCTGTTACGGTGGATGCCACATGTCGGTCACCCTTGACGAAAGCTCTTCTGTGACACGCGATTTATCGTCATGGAAGTGGACACTTCCGTGATGATAATTTTGGTAATGTCATGGAACACTTCTACGACAGCACAAGTATGACTATCTTGATTCTGTCATAAATTTGTCATGGATGTACACACATGACAAAAAACGTGACCTACTATGACAAAAAATGGAAGTGTATTTTTTTGTAGTGATAGTAAACAACAACAAGATGTAATCAACACTACTAGTCACCCACAAGTACCAATCTATAGTTCCGGTAACAAGATTGAACATAAGAGATGAACTAGGGTTTGAGAGGAGATGGTGATGTTGAAGATGTTGATGGAGATTACCCTCCCCAAGATGGGAGAGTTGTTGGTGATGATGATGACGATGACTCCCCCCTTCGGGAGGGAAGTTCCCCTGGCAGAATCGCTCCGCCGGAGGGCAAAAGTGCTCCTCCCCAAGTTCCGCCTCGAGGCGGCGGCGCTTCGTCCCGAAAGTCCTCTCCTTATTTTTTCTAGGTCAAAATCACTTATATACCAAAAGATGGGCACTGGAGGTGGGCTGAGGAGGGCACAACCCACCAGGGCCCGCCCAGGTGGGTTGTGCCCACCTGGTGGGCCCCCTCTGGTAGTTATTTGCTCCAATAATTCTCATATATTCCATAAATAATGCTCGTTAAGTTTCAGCTCATTTGGAGTTGTGCAGAATAGGTAGCCTGACGTAGCTTTTTCAGGTCTAGATTTCAAGCTGCCGGAATTCTCCCTCTTGGTGTATACCTTGCATATTATGAGAGAAAAGGCATTAGAATTACTCCAAAAAGCTTAATTATGGATAAAAACATCATAAATAACAGTAAGAAAACATGATGCAAAATGGACGTATGAACTCCCCCAAGCTTAGACCTCGCTTGTCCTCAAGCGAAAACCGAAATCAAAAAACATGTCCACATGCTTTGAGAGAGAGGTGTCGATAAAAACTAAATACAGACATAGAAGCATCATATTGATTATTATAACATCAACAAAATTAAACACAGGACTTTTATCATTGAACTTTTATCATATACTTCTCATGAATAAGTATTAGTTCATCACACAATCAAATTATAAAGCAAAAAATCTATTGGAAACCAACAAACTATGTTCTCAGTCAACTTTGCAACTACATCATCTTTTAAGGAAGAGTCACGTGTCGGAGCCTTTAGGCAAGTCCACATACTCAACCATCATATAGTCTTCTATGATTGCTAACACTCACCGCGTACCCATGAGAAAAACATTTCAACTGGAGACATAGAAAGATAGGGGCTTATGGTTTCGCCTCCCAACATACTCACCTCAAGGGTGATCTCAACAATAGTAACTCATGCCACCCATATTCAACTGGAGATATGTGCCTAGATCTCTCCTCACCATATGATTCTTGCCAAAGGAGAAAAATAAAAGGAATAGAGATAAAAACTTTGACTCTTGCATAAAAGTAAGTACATAAAAGTAAAAGATAGGCCCTTTGCAGAGGGAAGCAGAGGTTGTCATGCACTTATTTGTTTGTATGCTCAATCCCTTACTGCGAAAGAACGTCATGTTACATTGCCCCTTGTGATAGCGACCTTTATTATGCAGTCTCTCGCTTTTATTCTTCACCATCACAAGTTCGTGCAATGCTTAATTTTTTCTTACACTAAATGATCTCACACTTTTAGAAGCAATTTTTATTGCCTTTTTGCACCGATGACAACTTACTTGAGGGATCTTGATCAATCCCTAGGTAGGTATGGTGGACACTTGAACATAAGATTTGGGTTTAAGGGTTTTTGGATGCACAAGTAGTATCTCTACTTAGTGCGGAATTTTTGGCTAGCAAAGATAGGGGGCAAGCACCACATGTTAAAGGATCTATGACAATATAACTTCTATGTGAATATGAACAAACATAAATCATTAAGTTGTCTTCCTTGTCCAACATCAATAATTTTGGCATATAATATTTTGATGAGGGCTCACAATCACAAAAGATTTCTAGGATAGTATATTTATATGTGAATCTTCTCTTCCCTTATTAATTCTTTCATGAGTTGCATCATTGACTAATGCTATGTTTGTCAATCTCTAATAAAATTTTCTACTTATACTTTTCCTTATGTGGTTCCATCACCTACCATAGGATTAGTATATAATTTTATTGATTTATTTCCTTTCTCTCTTTCCTTTCTTATTTATTTTCTTTATTTGCAACATGAGATTAAAGAAAGCAAAAACTCAAATTAAACTTATATTATATAACTTGCACACGATTACAAAGATATATCACTAAGCACTCTCAAAGAAGAAAGGATTGAACAAAACTTTTATTCATCTAAAGCAAAAGGATCGAACTAAAATAAGTAAAATCAAAAAGATAGTGGGATGATACGATACCAGGGCACCTCCCCCAAGCTTGGCGGAAGCCAAGGGGAGTGCCCATACCCGATACTTAGTTCTCCTTGGTGAAGAAGGTGATGTTGGTGAAGAAGAAGAGATCTTATCCTTGGATCTCCAAGCAGTGGTGGTGGTGAAAAGGTGGAGGGTTTGCCCTTTGCTTCCTCCAATTTCTGACGGAGAATAAAATTATCTATCCTAACTCGTCATTATCTATCTCAAGTTTTATTATCTTCTTGCATAATGCCCCCATGCTCTCGTTTTTGAACCGGGGAGGAACCGATTCATCTTCATCTTCTTCGGAGGTCCAGCTATAGTGCCCCTTGGAGTCTTGGGAAGACATATTTTCAGGTCTACGCAGAAAATAGCAAGAAAAGAGAATAGAGGATTTCTCCGCGATACAGTGACCAACCGTTTCGGGAAGTATATATACAATTTTTATCTTGGAGGACAAGCATATGGTAGAAAAACGGAGTACAGATGGTGTCCCAGGTGGGCACAACCCACCTTGGCGCGCTAGGCAAACCTGGCGCGCCCTGGTGTCTTGTGCCCACTAGGGGAGGCTTCCTGGAAGTTTCTTTATTCCCAAAATTCAAAAATATTCCAACACTGATAAAAAAATATTTTTGCGGATTTTTCGGAGTCCGTTTACTTACGGTATCACGTACCTCCTTATTTTCATGATTTTGGAGTGTTCCGAAAGGACTCTTTTATGTGTTCTTCCGGTGTCAAAGTTTGGATAATATTACTTTCAACATTAATAGGCGTACCTGAGACATAACGCTTTATTCAGTGTCGGCTCGAGACCGGTAAACCTCCTCGATGACGTATGGACCTTCCCATTTTGAGAGGAGTTTTCCTGCAATGAATTTGAAACGAGTTGTACAAAAGAACATATTCTCAGACCTTAAACTCATGCTTTTGAATTCTTTTTTCATGCCATATTTTAACTTATTTTTTAAATAATTTTGCATTTTCATAAGCTTG